>NC_133430.1:3241879-3491879 GCF_011762505.2 Arvicanthis niloticus | reverse complement strand
GCCCACAGGAGCCCCTCATCCCAATCCACCTCCATCCACTAGGCACTTGGCCTGTTGGTTGAGACTCAGGGTCCCCCTAGTTTCTTCTTGATGCCCTCTCACCCTTTCCTTCTACCCCATTTCCATCCCTCTGTGACTCCCACTGACCCACAAAACAGCTCTCTACAAGGGCTCTACAACCAGCTTGTTTGGCTGAGAACTAGAACCACTTTCCACCGGGAACCCCACAACTACCAATATTGACTAGGACCCAGGATGTGTAACTGCAACCACAGAACACAACACCCACAATATAAAGACAAGAGCTATATCTACTCCAAGAGACACTTCAAACATCTGAACTCCAGATGCCTAGATCCCAACACAAAAACATAAACATGAACCACAAGACAATAAGCCTCCTCCAGAAGCCAGCAACCCTGTCACAGACAATGAGAAAAGCAATTTGAGCCAGGCAGTGGTGGCGCATGCCTTTAATCCCAGCACTCGGGAGGCAGAGGCAGGCGGATTTCTGAGTTCCAGGCCAGCCTGGTCTACACAGAGAAACCCTGTCTGAAAAACAAAACAAAACAAAACAAAACAAACAAAAAAGAAAGAAGAAGAAAAGCAATTTGGCCAAAGCACAAGACAGGGGTTTCAAAATAGCAATTACAAATATGTTCAAGGACCTTAAAGAGGATGTGAATAAAAGCTTTAATGAAGACTGTGAACACATGCGCACGCGCGCACACACACACACACACACATGCATGCACACACAATCATACAGTTGAAAGAAATGAGGGAAAAATTCAAGATATAAAGAAATAGAGTCACTAAAGAAAATCCAAACTGAAATAAATGTAGACTTCGAAGACTCAGGCTCTCAAACACAAACCTCAGTGCAGGCCTCAGCAATGGGTTAACACATGAAAGAGAACGTCAGGCTCTCAAACACAAACCTCAGTGCAGGCCTCAGCAATGGGTTAACACATGAAAGAGAACGTCAGGTCTCAAACACAAACCTCAGTGCAGGCCTCAGCAATGGGTTAACACATGAAAGAGAATGTCAGGTCTGAAGAAAAGGCAGAAGAGATGGATAGCTCAGTCAAAGAAAACGTTAAACCTAAAATAAAACTGAAGCACAAAATATTCAGGAAACTCGGAACACTGTGAAAAGATCAGACCTATGAACAATACATGTTAGAGGAAGAGAAGAAACCCAGGCTAAAGGCACAGTAAATATTTTTTAATAAAATCATAGAAGTAAAATTCCCCAACCTAAAGAAAGACATGCTTATCAAGTTATAACAGGTATGCAGAATACAAAATAGACAGAACCAGAAAAGAAACTCCCCACAACACACAATAATCAAAGCACTAAATGTACAGAACAAAGAACATAAATATGGCCAAGGAAAAAGACCAAGTAAGTATAAAGGCAGGCCCATTCGAGTAACATCTGACTTTTCAATAGAGATTCTAAAAGCCAGGAAGAACATAGACAGATGTTCTATAAGGTCTCCACAGATGACAGCCCAGACTACCCAGCAAAACTATCAATCACAATCAATTCAGAAAGAAAAACATAATAAAAAAAAAATGGCTGTCCACTAATCCAGCTCTTCAGAGAGCACTAAAGGAACACAGCACACTGAAGAGAAGGCTGACGATACATACACCAGAGGCCATAAGGATTAAACAATCCCAAAACAGAAAATCAAGGGTGGGATCCATCCACAGCCACGAAATAACAGGAATTATAAAACTGCTCATTAAGAACTCTCAAGGTCTTCCTGTTATAACCACTGGAGGCTTCTGCTGACAGAGTCGGAACCTGCGGAGACCAGGATGGCGTTGCTCGAGAGCGAGCAGTTCCTGGCAGAGCTGACCAGGCTCTTCCAGAAGTGCCGGACGCTGGGCAGTGAGTTCATCACCCTGAAGAAGTATGTCCACTAAACCCATCCCAAGGAAGAGTTCTGTGGAGGGCCTCGAGCCGCAGAGAACAAGTGTTAGGAACCACTGATGGAAACGGAAGATCAGCACCGTGGTGAGCTCCCGAGGCGTGACTGAGTTTCAGATGGCCTATTCACATCTACTGAGAGCCAGCATGGATGGGCTGAAGCAGAGCGACAAGAACAAGAGTAAGAGGGGCAAACCAGCACAGTGACAGCTGTGGCTGCTACCAATCAGCTGCACAGGTGCGGTTTCCCCGTTTGCTGCTTTCAGCTCCCCTGTATGTGACTGTTTTCATGGAAGGGTTCTTTAAGAGAAAGGGCTGGGATGACCATAGGCTAGTTGTGGTAAGAAGCCAGTTTTAGATCTGCGCTGTATGGCTGGATATTCAGATTCCAGCCGTAAGGTGTCTAGCCATCTCTGAGGAGCTATGCATCATTAATCTCCATGCTAGCTGCTTTTTTTCCTACCCTATTTCCGACAATAACTACTAACTCTAGATGGTATAGTTACTCGGTGATTTTTGCCTTGTCTTTGAGATTACTGTAATACTTTTATTAAAAGTTGTGTTAGCCTACAAAAAAAAAAAAAAAAAAAAAAAAAAAAAAAACTCTCAAGATCAGTAGTCTCAATTCCTCAATAAAAAAAACACAGACTAACAGACTGGATTAGAAAACAGGGACCATCATTCTGCTGCATCTAAGAAACAAACGTCACCATGAACAACAGTCATCACCTTAGGGAAAAAGCCTGGAAAGGGTATTCCAAGCAAATGAACCCATGAAAAAACAGTTGTGGCCATTTTAGTATGTGGCAAAGGAGACTTCAAGCCAAAAGGTAATCAGAAGAGATAGAGAAGGGCGTTACATACTCATCAAAAGGGAAAAATCTATCAAAGGGAAAAAATAATATTGCTGTTAGCATTTCTTCTAGACTCTGCCCCACAGTTACCTGGCAACAGCCAGGTGTGGCTGACTCACTATAAAAGGGGCTGCTTGCCCCCTCCTCGATCTCTTCTCTTCTCTGGCTCTCTAGCTCTCTTACCCCTTCCTCTCTGTCCCTTCTCTCCCCACTCCCTCCCTCCCTCTCTCTCCACCTGTTCATGGCCGGCCTCTTCCCTCTCTCCTCCTCCCTCTCTCTGTCTGTCCTTTTCTCCCTCTCTCTTTCTCTCTCCCTTTATCTGTCTCTACTACCTCCTCAACTCCCCTCATGTTCTAAATAAACTCAATTCTATACTATACCTTTACCTCAGGAGGAAGGGACTCCTCAGCATGGGACCTCAGAGGCACATCCTTCCCCCCACACCATACCTCGCCTCTACCAAACATAGCCCTGGCTTCTTTTTTTGTTTTGTTTTGTTTTGTTTTGTTTTGTTTTGTTTTTCGAGACAATCTTTTTCTTTTTTTATAAAACACAACTGTAGTTCTAAACATTTATGCACCAGACACAAGAGCGCCTACGTTCATAAAAGAAACACTACTATAGATAAAAATCACATCTTGACCTTCTTATAGTGGTAGTGTGTGGCTTCAGTACCTGACTTCCATGGACAGACAGGTCACTCAAATAAAAACTAAACAGAGAAGTTGCTGGAGTTTAAAAAGGCAAATAAAAAACAAAAACAAAACAAACAAAAAATATTGTAAGTCAAATTGACATCTCGTGCACACATACACACACACACACACACACACAAATATTCCACAAACTCTAAAAATACAGTTCTCTGAAGCTCATGATTACATATTAGAACACAAGGCAAGCCTCAATACATATAAGAAAACAGAAATAACACCCTGAATCCTATCTGACCACCATGGATTAAAGCTGAATATCAACCATAGAAATGACAGAAAACACACAAACTCATGGACACTGAACAACTCACTACTGAATGAAAATTGAGTCAAGACAGAAATCACAAAGGGAATTTAAAACTTTTCAGAACTGAATGAAAATACAACATACACAAACCTATGGGACACAGTTAACACAGTTGGTAAGAGGCACGTTCATAGCATTAAGTGCCGCCATCAAAAACTAGAGAGGTTTTATACTGGTAACTTCATAAGAAACCTGATAGCACTAGAAAAACAAGAAGAAATAATACCCAAGAGTAAATGGCAAGAAAAAAAAAAATCAAACTCAGGACTGAAATCAAAGAAACTATAACAACACAAACCAATATGAAGAATCAATGAAACTACGAGCTTATTCTTTGAGAAAAATCAACAAAATGGTCAAACTTTTACCCAGTAAACCAAAAGACGAAAAGAGAAGACCCAAATTAATTAAAGCAGACAAGGGTCCGTTATAATAGACGCTAAGGTAGTTCGTAGAATTTATCATGGGTAATTTGATAGGACCCTAAGAACATACTTTTAAAAACCTGTGTTCCACCACACCAGAAAACCCAAGACGTGGATTTTTTGATATATACGACCTACCAAAGTTAACGTCAACAACCTTCTACCTTAAAGAGACTCATGTTTCACCTTTCGGCATTTTTTTTTCAGGAGTCCTGTGCCTTCCTTAAGTTGACACTCAGCCACGCCTCTGGATGAGTCCAGAAACTCCTCCACAAACCGCACCTGGAGCTAAGAAGTGAGAGGCATCAGCAGAGCTGAGACCTCGACCCAAACTCCGCCTCCAGCTCGCTCCTAAGTCCAGGCCGAGGAGAAACCCGGTCTCCACTGCCAAGAAAGAGTGGGGGAGCGCGGGCGCGGGCCGGGCCCCGCGGCACACCGACCTTCCCAGGCTCCATCGCTCCTCGAGGCCGGGGCAGCCGCGTGTCTTCGGGCCAGCAGGCGCGGGCCACCGGAGAAAGACAAACCCGCCGTCGCTCCGCTCGACCAGCCCGCCAAGGCCTGCTGCGACGCGGGTCCGGGAGGGCCGGCGTCCCCGCCTCCTAGCAACGGGCCAAAGTCGCTGGCCCAGCATGCCCCGCGACTGTTCCCAGTACGCCTGCGCGCGCGTGTTTCCTGCAACCAGGCAGTAGCGGTGTCTTAGGTCTTAATGTCTTTGTCTGATCGTCGATTGACTCCCACAATTGACCACGAGAAATGGGAAGGAAACGGTGATTGAGCCTTATATTTAAATAAGCCTTTGCCTCTTAGAAATCACACCCTATAGACTGCCTTTTCATGAAAACCGTTTGTGATCGACTGTGGCAGCGCACACCTTTAATTAATTCCATTACAATGGAGACAAGGCAGAAGGATCTTTGCGAGTTCAGGACCAGGCCGTCTAACTATCGATACTTATGAAATATCTGGAAAATAGCTGCAGGAAGGCTAAGGAGTGGTCGTATTGGTAATTCTGAGCTTTTTCTGCAGACGAGAAGTTTGCTTTTTGCACTTTTCCAAGCTACGTATTACGGTAACCCAGGTTAGAATTTGACTTTCCACTTGCTCAAGACACAAAGGTCACTAACCCAAATCCTTGCCATACAAACGGTACTAGCATACATTAAGTCTTTGATCTTTGCTTAAGGTCTATTATTATCTTTGTTTCTACTAATCAGTACATTTCTTAGAAGGAAGGGAATCTTGGTGGTGGCTGTGATTTATTTTGGTCCAGTTCTTACAGCGCTTTACTGCTTCTTGCCTATGGCCAAAAAGAATAATAAGCTTTTTTTTTTTAAAATAAAGATATATTTATTTTATGTATATGACTACACTGTTGTTGTCCTCAAACACACCAGAAGAGGGCGTCGGATCCCATTACAGATGGTTGTGAGCCATCATGTGGTTGCTGGGAACTGAACTCGGGACCTCTGGAAGAGCAGTCAGTGCTCTTAACCACTAAACCATCTCTCCAGCCTCCAATAATAAGCTTTTATACATTGCTCATTGAGGCTGGTAGATGGTGTGATGCCAAAGCCAATTCTCTTAAGCCTTATATCGCATTATACCTACACCTGAAGACAGCTACTACTGGAAAGCACCACACGCTGTTGAATATGAGAATAAGTGAGAAATAAAGACACTATCCAACTTTTTAGAAAAAGTCACACATACTGCAAAAATGACAGCTCCCTCCATTATCTGCAGCCCAAATTCCTAATTATACCGAG
This sequence comes from Arvicanthis niloticus, assembly GCF_011762505.2. Taxonomy (NCBI): domain Eukaryota; kingdom Metazoa; phylum Chordata; class Mammalia; order Rodentia; family Muridae; genus Arvicanthis; species Arvicanthis niloticus. The sequence goes on along the minus strand of NC_133430.1, from coordinate 3,485,869 downwards.
TGTAAACATATCCACCTTTCTCCACTCTGCTTCATCACTGACAAAAACCCTCTAAAATGTAGTCATCCAGTTAAGTCATACAGCCACTGATTGACACTGTAAAATGCACACCTCCACCCCAGACAATTCACTAGCTAGGGATCACTGTGAAAATAACCTCAACTAATAAAGCAAATCCGTGGTGGCTTCCTGTGGAGATTAAGATATCTTTGCATAGCTAGATGCACACATAGACTACCTGCCATGGGTTGGAGAGAGGGCTTCAGTCCTACCTGAGTTTCAAAGTTAAGAGTAGCAGTGAGTGGCCGAGGCAACTAGAATTTTATAAATGTCATGTGATGTTGTCATGGCTAACTCAGTGGTCAAGAGTAGGACCACCAAAAAGGGTATCACTCACACCCCCAAAGGGGATCACAATACTCAGAGTACACAGATGCGGTACAGTCTCCCGGAATAAAGCCCCAGTTCAGGGCAGATAAAATGATTTCTTAGGTCGGGATGAGCTCTACCCTCAGGTGAATCAGGCTCATTTGGGAGACAAAGTTTCCTGAGTCTGTTGAGATGTATCCAAGTAAAACAGCTGCAAGTGTGACCACCCATGGAAGAAGGGTGAAGGGAAGCTGTTTGTTTGGCAGCTACCAAACAGCTCTGAAGTTTTGGTTGCTGTTGAACCTTGAATTGACTTGAGATCTTCAGCATCCTGACCCCCACCCAACCAGCAATTGAGCACAGATTCTACTCCTGGGAGGGCAGGAGTCTGAAAGATATCCTCCAAGAGGCTAACAGACCGCCCTTGGGGAGGAGGGTGGCGGAGGCAAGAAGATTGTGAGTTAAGATACCAGGCTGGGCTATGCAGTAAATCCTGCCTCAAACAAAAGAACACAATATAAGAGTGCCCACGGCAGATATCTATCTGGCCAATGAGATGACAGCGCTGGTCACGATGTTTGCAGCCAAGCCTGACATCCTAAATTCAACTCTCAGTACCCTCGTGGCAGAAAGAGGAAACAGAAAGACCAAATCCTCCAGAATTACCTATATCAATGATGCCTCAGTCTACCTGTAGAACTTAAGTGTATTTTCACCTAGAGATGACACCAAAACAATTATATTCTTAATATCTGACTTGTCCATCAATCATGTATGTCTTACAATATTTTCCACATTTGCTTATTGAGCAGAAGATTCTGAGAATCCATTCTGATGACCTGACAACTTACAGAGGGCTAGAAATAGAATCAAAAGAAATCACATTCTGGATCGGTAGCTGCTCATAACTATTGAGAACAATTATATAATCAGTTGGTAAGCAATGTAAAAGCCAAAAGCAGCTTATAAATTGCAATGAAAAAATGACAGATGGCTGCCATAGAAGAAAAGAATGAATTGAAGACAGGCTCCACTTTGGTTAAAATTTTAAGCACAATTAACCAGCAAGAGAGGCTGGGAACCAACACACTAAGGCAGAAAAACAAAAATGGATACAAACTTAGGGAGGAGAGGGTTGGAGTACTCAGTAAGAGCCAATTTTATTTATAACAGAACTGTGCCGTTGAATACAATGTGAGCTGTACATGTGGTTTTCCTAGTGTGTGTGTGTGTGTGTGTGTGTGTGTGTGTGTGTGTGTGTGTGTAGACCAGAGGTCAGTCTTGCATTGTGTGCCTCAAGACCTGTCCACCTTGTCTTCTGAGACAAGGAAACTCACTAGAATCTTGAACACTCTGACAAGGCTAGGCTGGCCAGAGAGACCTGGGTTTCTTTTGACTCTGTCTTCCCAGCACTGAGATTACAAGTGGTCACCACTATATACAGTGTTTGGCTTTTGCTTGTTTCTTTGTTTTGTTCTGTTGGGGGTTGCTTTGTTTTGTTTGTTTTGCTTTGCTTTGTTTTTTGGTTTGGTTTGGTTTGATTTGTTTTTTTTGGTGGTGTGGTTTTGGTTTTTTTTTTTTTTTTTTTTTTTTTTTTAGATACCATTTGTCAGTGGTAGCCTTGGCTATCCTGGAACTCACTCTGTAGACCAAACTGGCCTCAAACTCATAGAGATCCACCAATTCTGCCTCTGGAGTGGTGGGATCAAATACTGTGCACCACCACTTGTCTGGTTCCATACACAGCTTTTTAACTGGGTCTACGGATCAAAGTCAAGTCCTCATTGTTGCATGAAAATCACTTTTAACTAACTGACTATCTCCCCAGTTCCTAGAGGTACATTGTTTGCATGTGTGTATCTGTGTGGTGTGTGGTGTGTGATGTGTGTGTGTGTGTGTGTGTGTGTGCACGTGTTTGCACATGTAAGAGTGCATATGAGCTCAGGTATAGCTAGCTGTCTCTTGTAACTTTGTGGATTCTTCTACTCTACTCCACCCTTTCAGCCCCCTACCCCTAGGTAAGAGAGAAAAGGGGATAGAACGAAAAGGGTTAAAAAGTGGGTGATGTTACCATTAGACTGGTTCCTGCTGGTTAGGAGCATCAAGTTTCTTGGGGCAATTTTGATTTTTGTCTTCAGGATATCTAATTTCTTCTATTTCTTCTTGCTGGTGTTTCTTCTTTGTACACGACTACTTAACCAAGACCAACAACAACCAATAAGCCAATCAACATCTAACCAACAACCCACACCACCTCTTGGGGCCCTAGCATTTATATACCCTCTGAAAAGTCCCCAGAATTTCAAATGTCACACAATTGAAGAAACTGCGGCTGGCAGAATCATGCCCCTGCTAGAGCACAAGGCAAATCATAGTCAGCTTCTTTGAACAATCTGAAGCATCTCCATATCCCACGCCTGGGATTAAAACTAAAACATAGTCTTACAATATTTCTGTGTTTTTTTTTTTTAAAGAAACCAAAATGCCAAAATTGTCTCTACACACAGGTATGTGTCCCCGCATGACATGTACTTGTAGAAGCCAAAGATTGATGACAGGGTCTTCCTTGATTACTCTCCACCTTGATTTACTGAGTCAGAGTCTCTTGCTGAACCCAGAAATCACTGGTTCAGCTAGTACATCTAGCTAGATGACCCCAGAGGTCACCCATTTCTGCCTGAGATTAGAAGCAGGCTGCCCCACCTGGCTTGTATGTGGGTGTTGGCAATCCAGATCCCGGTCTGCGTGCTTCCATGACAAATGCTTTATCTACTGAGCCATCTCCCCAACCCCAGTAGCTACATTTTTCAAAGGTTGAAAATGATTAAATTTGGTAGTATATTTTACCAACGAGACAGACAGGAGCTAGTATCGCTTTACCATGTAGTATATATTTAAAGTATTAACTTATTTTAAAAATGTATAGTGTCTTCAAAATCCTATACTTAGAGACTATCTCAAGACTAGCCACCTCCCAAGTAACCCAAACCCACATGTGATTAGTAGTTTCCATAGTGAGCAGGGCACACCTATAACAAAGGGTCTGTATTGTGTGACTGGAGAGGTAACTAGAGATGAAAAGGGAGGTGTGTACAAATTTGTGGAGGGTATTGAATGTCATGACACAAAACTTTTTGATGTTAAGCTATGAAACAACGCATTCAAATGGGAGACAGGTGCTATGGTTAGATGTTGGGATGGGTTCCTGGGAAAAGAAGTCTGGTAATGAGTGAGAAGGAGCGAGAAAGGAACATCACTCTCTGCTCACTGTGGTTGTCTAAATCTTCACACTCTGTTCAGATGTGTGGCCTGCCTGGGAGACAGATCCTTCACCCTGTCCATCTTGTGTTGGTCCAGCACCACTTTCCTACAAACTTAATTCAAAGTTCATAACTTATGCTCTTATACACTATCCTGCATTCTCTTTTGTATAGTCTTCATTTTTAACTTCTGTCTTAGTTAGGGTTTTACTGCTGTGAACAGAAACAAGGCAAGTCTTATAAAGGACTACATTTAGTTGGGGCTGGCTTACAGGTTCAGAGGTTCAGTCCATTATCATCAAGGTGGGAGCATGGCAGCATCCAGCCAGGCATGGTGCAGGCAGACCTGAAAGTCCTACATCTTCATCTGAAGGCTGCTAGTGGAAGACTGACTTCCAGGCAGCTAGGGTGAGGGTCTTAAGCCCATGCTCACAGTGACACACCTACTCCCACAAGGCCACACCTAATAGGGCCACTCAGTGGGCCAAGCATATACAAACCATCACAACTTCCATGTTCCTAATTAGACTATACATTCATTTATATTTATATTATAACTATAATTTATAAATCATATTATCATAGATACAAACAATGCCTTTTTATTTCACAATAAAATAAAACTTTGTTACAAAACTCAGCACCTTTCTCTCACATCTCTCTAGTCTTAATAGTCACATGTGACATTGGCAGAATGTCTTTGTATGTAGATGTTCCACAAAGACTACCTTCATTGTTAACATAAGCTAGATATTTATACAAAGCTGCGATGAGACAGAATAGTATCCTACCCTTCCTCAAAGTATAGACTTCCTTTTCTTCTTTCCACCTTTGATAGTCGAAGTTTACCCTAGGCTAGGGTAGACTGATTGGCCTTTCCTCTAGGCTTAGCTTACTGGAGATAGCTGCCACATTGGAGCATAGCCAGGCTTCCAGATATATCTCACAGCTATTCCAGAGAACTGCTCAAGACCTTAGCTACATCTGATGCCCTGTGACCGTGCCCTGTGACTAGTTCAGGAATCTTTACGATGGCTACAACAGCTTCAGATGCCCTGAAACTTTCCCAAATGATACTCTCCTCTACCGCTACAGCCACTCTGATATTCAGATAGCACCAGCATCAAGCCCAGCATGCCTATGAAGACTGGCAACCCTATGCTGGGGTCTCCTTCAGCAGCAGGAAGGAGACTGCATGCATGCCCATGGCTTCCCTTATTGTCTACACAATAAGGCAGCACTGTTCTCACTCACTCTAGCAGCAGAGTATATTGTTCTGTGCTACAGCACAAATCTTAATAAAGCTTCTTGTTTGTGGTTTTACGTTTCTTACTTAAGTGTCTAGAACAGGCTGAATTGTATTGAGAGCCAGTAACAAAAAGGACTGCTGTCTCTTGAGAACAGCTAGCGGACAGAGAGCTGCCGAGTTCTCCAAGAAGCTGTTGAGCCAGGCGCTGACCCTTATCTACTTTGGAGAGAGCTAACACTAAAAGCTGAGTCTCTAACACTCAAAGCCCGGAACTGTTAACAGCAATGTAGCTGCAATTTACTTGTCCATGATTCCTATCAAAACTGAACAAAAAGCTCTCAAGCAATAAGTTAGGCTGGCTGTGGAGCTCAAACACTCGTCCCCTGACCCTATGATCAGGCTCAAAGCTCCACACAGCTACCTTCAGCAGCCTCAGGAGTTCCAAATTTTAGAGATCCCCAACTCAGGCTAACCTGAAATTCATGGCTTAGATGATGAAAATAACTTCAGGGCTAGCCAGCATAGCAAAGCAGAGATTTTATTTTATTTTATTTTATTTTATTTTATTTTATTTTATTTTTATTTATTTATTTATTTATTTATTGGGTTTTTTGAGACAGGGTTTCTCTGTGTAGCCTTGGCTGTCCTGGAACTTACTCTGTAGACCAGGCTGGCCTCGAACTCAGAAATCCACCTGCCTCTGCCTCCCAAGTGCTGGGATTAAAGGCATGCACCACCATGCCCGGCAAAGCAGAGATTTTAATATAGGCTTAAAGCACAAGGGTCAAGGTAAAGAGAGGCACTCAGAAGAAGGTAAGATACATGCAACTGTAAGAAAGGCTCCTCAAGGGAGACTGAGCAAATAACTGTCTCAGCATTCTTTGCTATATATCATTTCAGTGGCTCTCAAATTATACTAAAAGGCTATAGGAAAATTTCTCCTTTCTCATTTGGTGTGTGAAATAAATGGGGTAGCTCTGAAGATGTCTTGAATGGGAGTGTAATCTGATAAGGTGAAAGAAAGCAGGAGGCACTGGAGCTGCACAGGGATTTGGTGCCTCTGTTTTCCCTGTCAACGGTGTTTGCTGTGAGATTCCTAGGAAATTTCATTTGGCAAGGAGGAAAGGCTGTAAGCAGTTAGCTGGGCTGGAATGCTTTGTAGATAAGAGATTTAAGCCAGATTCCTGTGAGGAGCTATTTTACCTTCTCACGCCCCCCAAATTTTTCTCTGCCTTTTTACCCTGCCTCAACCTTGCAGAAATTCTAATACTTTAACAATCAGGCTCTGATACTTAAGAGTCTGACTCCAGTGACTTGTGATGTCTTATAAAAACATTTAGAACCTAGTTCCCAATGATCCATGGTGTCATCAAACAGTCAATCTCACTAAAGACAATTAATGCACTTAAAAAATATACTACTTACTTACTTATATATTGAGATGCTAGCTTACCTATCCAGATATAGACCCCAAATGAACAGCACACCAACTTCCCTTAACTATTATAACAGTACCCTCATTCCCTCTTGGGGAACCATTGTCTCTCTGAGAATTCAGGGGCTGTGGCTCTGTATCTACAGTGCATTTTAGTTAAAAAATACTTTTATGTCTGTGTTAGTCTTATACATAATTTTACTCCTGTACCTTGGCCTGCTACATCATCCCCAGCACAACATGTTAGTGTCCTGGGTGGGGAGCTCTCTCCTTGCCTCCACTGATCTCACTGCACACTGCTGTTTGTGATAGTCAACTGACCAGCCTGTGGGCTGGCTAGAGCAGCTCTCCAGCGAGATTCAAAGACTTTCTAGCTGTGACTCTGGACTGCTGTCACTCATCAGGGTACATTCTAAGGAGTTGCCTCCAGACTTTTGCAGAAATCTGTTTCCATTTGCAATGGAAGGATCTTGGCTAAGATCATTCTTTATTGAGACCTGAAGGCAGTAGAAAAATGAGGATGACCATTTTAAGTCCCTAAGGATAAAAGCACACCTTGACGTTTTTCTCGGATCTCCTGCACTGTCAGTATGCATGGCAGGAAACAGTAGCTCATGCAGGATGGAGCGACAAATATTTTGAGAACTCTATCTTCTCCTCTCTCATTCATTTTTCCCAATCCCAGCATTTGCTCCCACTTTCCGAGGCAGTGACAAGAAAAGCCAGTGGGTGATGTTGTTTAGGATTGTTGTTTCTCCCTCCAGCCAGACTGGTCCGAGGGTTATACAGGATTTTGCTTTCTCCAGGATGGTGTGATTGCCCCAACCAATGGCCAGTTCCTCATGACTAACCCACAGACAGTTTCAGTTTGTGTTTTTCCTTCAAGGTCAATCTAGCCTGACCAACCAGGTATGTTTGTCTCTGGACTGAATCCAGGCTTCACCTTCTCAAACTGAGAAGATCTCTATTCTCAAGAGTCACACCAACTTAGAGCAGGTCTCACCCTTGACAACAGGGGCCTCTGTTGTCCTCAAAGAACATCTGTGGAATGCAACACATGAAAGGTCTCGTTTTTTCTATTCCTTCTGACTCACTCTTAGATACGCTTTCAAGAACCAATTGGTGTAAATTTTATCCTTACTTTCTCACTTAAAAAACAAACAAACAAACAAACAAAAAGGTGTTTTCCTTTGTGACAAATTGTGGTACTTATAACTGCCCCAGATGAGAATGCCAGGAACTCCACAACATACTAAGCTATAAATAATGCATCCTAAAGTTGTATCTCCTTTGTCATAATCTAGGGAAGAACTCTGAAATGCCTCTATCCAAGCCTTGTCTTTTGATAAGTAAGTCTCTGGCAGGAGCCTTTTCCCCCTGAACTAAACCCAGGTGACATCTGTGCAAAGCCCACCCTTGGGCTCACTCAAGCCCCTGCTCGACCTTTGGCTTCTGTGCGCTGCCCCTCCATCAGCAAACTCGTGTGCCATTTCACCCTCTTTTCCTGTTTTTTGCCTGCACAGCTCTCTGTATCTTCTCTTCCTTACCTAGATACACGCTCTCTCAGGAGCACTCAAGGAAGCTATCTCCTCTCCCTCAGAGAACATCCTTGCCGTTTACAAGGAGCTTAATGAGGACCTCAGCATCACCTGAGTACACATGCTCTTTCCAGTGTCTGGACCATCCTAAGTAATACAAACTAGGGTTATTTATCCAGGACCCCTCAACCATCATTAGCATCACTGTCACTATTGATCTAACCTAGAAATACCTAGTATTACCTGAACCGCCTGCTTTACACGTGAAGTCATTTCAGTTCCATACTCAGTCTTCAGCATCTATCTGAGGTGATGAAACTCATGCTTACAATCTATTTATAGGCAGGCCAAGTTCTGTGATATAGAGCGTCACTGCTCATATAATCCACTGACACAGGACATTATGAAGAAGGGTCCTCTGGAGCTGCCTGGTTGTTTGCCTATTAGAGAGACTTGAAAAGGTCAGTATTAACCTATTTACAAAACCAGTTGTGGAAAATAACACACGGCACTTCCACGAACCCTGCTATATCTCAACCCAGGCTAGTTGAAAACACAAACAAGTACAATAATATAGATTCTGAGTGTCAGGAAGGCCAAGCCATACCATCTGTCCATTCTATAAGCCAACCCATTCCAGACATTAGACTTAAACTTGAAAAATACACCAGAGACCGTAGACTCCTTTCCACACTTACTTAACATGGCCTTGAGAGCCTTTAATATCCCAGAGGAGACCTCAAATGCCAGAAGGGCCACACTGCACAAGTGCAAAGATAAAATTGAAACCTTAACACAAAGTTATTCTCTTCCTAACTCAGGAAATCCTAGGACTTCATGTAGTGGCCATCTGGTTCAGTCTAAGGGAACTAACCTAGTTTTGAATGAATGATTCCTGCTGCTGTTGTGGTAAGCTAGGACACGCCAGCCAAGAGTTTATGGCCAAGACTATGGCCATGCTCAGTCTGTAAAGTGGGCGCCACTAAAAAGAAGAAAGTGTCTCTCTACATCATGAAGAAAGGCCTAGCTCCACCTAAGGAGCCCAGGCTCAAATTAAACCTGAAAGTGGGCACCTGCCCCAGCTCTGTTCCTAGACCATGAGTTAGTTGCTCAACAGAAGGAGGTCCCTCTGAGCTGACAGAACCATGAGACTGTGCAGGCACTCACATTTGCCCTCAATGTGAAAAGGACAAAAAGTGTGTTCCTTATCCTGCATCAACTTTCCCCATCCTAAGCACATTCTCAGGTTCAGCCTCCTCACTAGGGTTATTGACAAGCTCGGACCAACCCACGTTACACCTCTCTTATCCTGTGCGATAGAAAAACATATTTTCACTCCTTCTGTTCTTTCACTGTGAAGAGACGCCATGACTACAGAACTCTTAGAAAAGCATTTAAATGAGTCTGGCTTACAATTTCAGAGGTTGAGTCCAGGATCATCACAGTGGGGAGGGAGCCTGGTGGCAGGCAGACATGGTGCTGGAGAAGGAGCTGAAAACTACATCCTGATCTGCAGGCAGAGAGAAAAAACAGTGCAGAGCCTGGGATGAGTTTTTGAAACTTCAAACCCCACCTCCAGTGGTACTTCCTCTAACAAGGGCACACCTACACCAGTAAGGCCAAACTTCCTAATCCTCCCAACTCTTTCAAACAGTCCCACCCCCTGTGGAGCAAGCATTCAAATGTATTAGCCTATAAGAGCCATTCTTAGTCAAACTACCACACTTTCCTTGAACACTGTTCCTACCTAGCTACTTTTAATTTTTTTTTTCAAGAAATCTTTAACAGTTTTATAAGTGACTAAATCAGACTCCAGTTACCCCTGATAACAGTACTACAAACATCATTGTTTAACAAGCAATAACCACTTGTTGCATTCAACATTTATGGTAGCTATTCACTTTATAAGACTACTTTCTGCCTATCTGCTGCTTCCAAGAATGATACAGATGGAAACACACCTGCATTGTTCTGCATCAGGGACATAACTTAATATTACAACTATGCACTACCTTCAATTATAAAAGTTAATTACACGGGAGCTCTAAGGCAATCAAGGTTGACTTTTACATGGTTCTTCTAAAGGCATGGCAAACAAACAGGCTGGGCACACAGAAGTATAGCAATCTGAAGTCTTAAGTGGCCTCAAAGAATATTATTAACTTTGGCAGTGAGATCCAGCAAAAGTTCTAGTCTTTGCCTACCTAGCTACTTAACTGCCCTTCTAGGTGGGAACATCTTGTCTAAATGTTTAGATTCTTTTATGGCTTTTTTTGAAATTCCAGAGGGTCTTATAGCATCCTGACACTAAGTTCCCTGCCCTGTAGTAACCTGGGAATGTTTGGGACCTCAGTGTTTTTCACAGGGTCTTCTACAGGCCCAACAAGTTCTTTCCCATAGGGTTGGTTATCTCCTGGAAGCTCACAGTCACTCCTGTCAAAATTGCCCTTAAGGGCCCTAACAACTTTTCTCAAAGGCCCCAATATCCATTTAAATCAGGAAGCGATTGTTTCACAGCCTCTCATTAATAACTTCCTGGCTACCAGTGTACCACATGAATGTGACTCTCCACACAACAGCCCTATCTTGGCAATAAAGAAGCCACGTGTTATAACAGTTATTTTTCCTGTTGCTATGAAAAACACCTGACCAAAGCTCTCAACTGTTGACTCACAGTGTGACTGCGCAGCCCATGGGGCAGGAGGTTATGTTGACTCACAGTGTGACAGTGCAGCCCACAGGGCAGAAAAGTCATAGCTGCACACGTTTGAGGCAGTTGGCCAACTTGTGTCTCACAGAGTGTGACGAGTACCTGCACTCAGCTTGCCTTTTCTCCACTTGAGAATCCCAGCCATCCACATTTGGGGTGGGCCTTCCAAACTCAATTGGTCTAATCAGGATAAATTCCTCACAGATGTGTTCAGACGTTTATTTCCATGGTGATTCAAAATCAACAAGTTGACAACCAAGATTAACCATCATAGGTGGATCCTGTACCATGGAGATGTCTTCCAATGTCTCCTGGCTCCTGGGATTAGACTTTAAGAATGTTTTCCTTTGACTTTCATACATCAAGACTCTCAACTCCTGTTGCCTCTGAATTACAAGACCTCACTCCACTGAGGTTACTCAGAAGCTTAACAAGACGGTCTCAGCATCTTCACTGACTGTCATCAGTGTGTTCAGGACATGAGACTTATTCTAACTCCAGGTATAAGGACCCTTCTAGTTATAACAAGGATATCAATTTAACTGTGGAGACCCTAGCCACAACAACAATTCAGGGACTTCTCGGACATGACAGTATTTATGCAGAATTAGGATTCTGCTGTTAAGCCTCATGGCTAAACCCCTCTATCATGCCTTCAGGGAATTAGAGAAAGAACTCAGAGATTAGACCCTTAAACTAATAAGGGGATTGGGCTTCTGCACCAGCAGTGCATTTCTCTGATCTTCCTAAACACTTCTCTTTGCATCTACATCAGTGACAGTGATTAGTGCTAAGAGTTCTAACCCAAATGTAGGACTGTCCCAGAACTAGGAGATCCATCCATCTTATCCATCCAAGATTTTAGGCCCGTTAGTACAGGGTTGGCACTCTTGACTCAAGGCACAGAGAGTTGTGGCTCTGTTGGTTAGGGAGGAATCTGAATTAACTATGAGAAAGAAACATTCGACTATAGAGCCTGGCCAGACTTTAAATTCTGCTATCTTACTGCCAGATCCTAGCTCTGCGCCCTTTCTACAGCATTCCTGTGTGGAGACAGTTAGTCTGACATGCAGTATTAGACCAGACCTACAAGATTCCACACTTGCTTAACCAGAGGCTACCTAGTTCATATATGGTGGTAGTCTTGTGGAGACAGGACATAGCCTTTCAGGGTATGCATTGGTACGCTTTACAGAGGTCATGGAATCTGGGCTTTTCCAGATAATTCCATGTCAGCTCCCAAAGCAGAGAACTAATTGCACTCAGTAGGGCTCTCCAGCTGGAGGCGGGACTGAAACTTAACATCTGCACAGATTCAGTCTATGCTTTTTTACACAACCTAAGCTTATGCAGCCGTACGGAGACAAAAGGACACCCTTACTGGCTATAATGTGCTAATTAAACATGCTTCAGAGACTCTGTTAGAAGCTACTTGGATTCCACACCGGTAGCCATTACACATTGCACAGCCTGGCAAATACCATCCTGACATCTTTCAGAGGACAGGCCAGCAGGCAGCTTAGCTTCCACTCCAGGCTACGTTCGTTCACATTATACCCCCAGGAAGCTCAACAGCATTCAGATGAGGTGTAAGAACCCCAGCAGGATGGTCCCAAAGTCCAGAAACCTAGCTGTTTGTTGTTCTGTAGATCCTTTGAATGGGAAATTCTTGTTAATCTTTATCAAGCCACACATCTGGGCAACAACCCCCCCACCCCCCCTTACCCCCCCACTATATAGAGTCACTCTTCCTGAGCACAGAAATCCTTCAGACTTTGCGATTCATTTCCAAGCCATATCCTACCCATTGTCAGGCCAATCCCGAGGGGTCCCTCAAACCCACTTCCCTTCTGTAATCCATCCAGCACAGAACAACTATGCTGAGGGAAGGTTAACAAATAGGTTTCACTCCATAACCCTATGTAAAGGACTCAGATGTTTGCTAATTTTAGTAGATTTTCACTGGATGACTAAGAGAATTCCCCATCAAAATGGAAAGACCCTCAGAGGTAACCATGGTCCTATAGAACATATTATTCCCTGCTTTGTGCTTCTCTAGCCCCTAAAGTTTTAAAATGTCCAGGCTTTCATTTCTCAATAACACCCAGGGAGTAAATACAGCTCTTAAAATTAAATATTTCTGTGCTGCCTGACATCTTCAATCTTCTGAAAAAAAAAAAAATTAAAGGGGCTGATCTAACTCATCAAGCATATACACCCATTTCCCTCCCAACTGGACTTTCAGATCCTGAATGCTCCTAACCCTACCACTCATCTTAGCCCTCCTGAAACCCTTTCTTTAGGCAATCAATCCTCTTGCTAGATCAAGAGCATCATTACCTATATCAGTATGTTATATCAAAGCCATTACTGACTACCAGGATAAGCACAGCCCCCAATGTAATCTCACATTTTTGATGTCACCTCAAAAACTTGGGACTGGATCTATTTTAAAACTCAGTCGCAGAATAGAACACTGTTTGAAGCTATTGGGACCACACCCTTCAAGACTTACTCACTTCTCCAATTGAAGTCAAAACTAAAGTTCTATCCTTAAAGGTTCACGTCCAGAGTTAAGACAGTTGTACCTTGCCGGGCAGTGGTGGCACATGCCTTTTTTTTTTTTTGGTTTTTTGAGACAGAGTTTCTCTGTGTAGCCCTGGCTGTCCTGGAACTCACTCTGTAGACCAGGCTGGCCTCGAACTCAGAAATCCACCTGCCTCTGCCTCCCAAGTGCTGTGATTAAAGGCGTGCGGGCACATGCCTTTAATCCCAGCACTTGGGAGGCAGAGGCAGGCAGATTTCTGAGTTTGGGGCCAGCTTGGTCTACGGAGTGAGTTCCAGGACAGCCTGGGCTATACAGAGAAATCCTGTCTCAAAACAAAACAAAACAAAACAAAAAGAAAAGGAAAAAAAAAGACAGTTCTACCTCTAGAAACTCAACTAGCCTATTCCTGGAAGGCTCTTGAAGATCTGTTGTTTTTTTCTAGTGAGACCTACATGAAAGTCCTTACCATCATATGGCTCATAGTCTATCACAGTCTCAACAATAACTAGAAGTCCAAAGCTCAAAATTTCTGAGACTCATAGCAATCTCTTAACTGTTAACCCCCTGTAAAATCAAAACCAAAAAGCAGATCCACATACTCACAATGGCACAGAATATACTTTACCATTCTAAAGAGGAAGGAAAGAGAGCATATTGAGGTAATATTGAACCAAACCACATCTGAACTTCAGCAGGGCAAACTCCAAACTGCATTTCCATGTCTGATGTACTGGCTGGTCTTATGTGTCAACTTGACACAAGCTGGAGTTATCACAGAGAAAGGAGCCTCCCTTGAGGAAATGCCTCCAGGAGATCCAGCTGTAAGGCATTTTCTCAATTAGTTGTCAAGGTTGGGAGGGCCCATTGTGTGTGGTAGTATCCCTGAGCTGGTAGTCTTGAGTTCTATAAGAAAGCAAGCTGAGCAAGCCAGGGGAACCAAGCCAGTAAGTAATGTCCCTCCATGGCCTCTGCATCAACTCCTGCTTCCTGACCTGCTTGAGTTCTGGTCCTGACTTCCTTTGGTGATGAACAGCAACGTGGAAGTGTAAGCTGAATAAAACCGTTTCTTCCTCAACTTGCTTCTTGGTCATGATGTTTGTGCAGAAATACAAACCCTGACTAAGAAGATGTCAAAGAGCTCTTCAGATCTCCAACTCCTTTCAGCTTTGTTGACTGAAATACACTTCTCTCTTGGGCTAGTTCCATACCTGCTTTGCAGTTATCCTTGGCAGGGATCCCATGATTCTGCCAACTCCAACATCTTAAGGTATTCAAGGCAATCTGTGTCTCATTTAACAGCTTCATACAATGGCCTCTTTGGGCCTCCATACAGAGCCTTCCTGACACATTCCTGGACTCAGTACTCCTTGGCTGTACGGGAAGATTCTTATATTGAATTCTTGACTCTAAAGTCAGAAGCAGGTGGTGGAAGCTGCCAAATTCTCCTGGGTGATATGAACTTTCTCTTTTAATTATGTCTGCATCATCTTTCTGTTGTTGACGGCCCCTTCACTGCTTAAGCTGCTTTTAATTCTCTTTCACAAGTTGGAAGCTTAGCTTGGCAGGGTGTGTGTGTGTGTGTGTGTCTTGCCCTGAGGTCACCACTCTATTCCTTATAGCATCATATTTTCCTTTAAACTTTTAATCTTCTTGAACACCGGGCTTAGCTCCATTACATTTCCTGGTGCACCTCTTTTCTCAAACAGTATATTTTGCAACTTTTTTTTTGGTCTGGCTTTCTTATTTTTATTATAGATATATGTAAGAGTGATTAGCTAATAACCACATGATATAGTCAATACTAGGCTGTCTTGAAATCTCATCTGCAAACATCATGAATCCAAACCCTTCAATTTAGCCTCAGGCATATTTTTAGGACAAGGGCAAAACGGAGACACATTCTTTGCCAAAATATGACAAGAGTGGTCTCTAGGCCATTTACTAATGTTTCCCCGCCTCTGAAACTTCTTGATCTTGGTCCCTATAGTTTAAATCACCCATAGCACTGTCTTCTAAGAACTTTCTAGGAGAGCCCACTAAGCCCCATTCTAAGTATTCAACTCCCTTTCTAGTTTAAAGTCTCAAAGTCTTCCGTATTCCTCTAACAAATAACATGGTCAGGCCTATCACTGGAATGTTCCAGTCCTTGGTATCAATCCTAGAAAGGGTTACTATTGTTGTGATGAAACACTATGAGCAAAGGCAATTTGGGGAGCGAAGGGTCTGTTTGGCTTCCACTTCCACATTACTATTCATCATCAAAGAAAGTCGGACAGAAACCTGGAGGTAGAAGCTGATCCAGAAGCCATGGTAGAATGCTGCTTACTGGCTTACTCCTTATGGCTTACTCAGCCTGCTTTCTTATATGACCCAGCATCCCTGCTCAGGGGCCCCCTCCTATCAATCACTAATGAAGAAAATGCACTAGAGGCTTGCCGATAATCCAATCTTATGTTTGGGACCGTAATAGGACGGCTTGGTTTTTGGTAGAAGCGATGGCTGGAAATAGCCCAGAGACCCAACAGGTGTTCATGCCTGTAAGGGATGGCATATATTTCGCGTGCTCCCAGAATCTAGGCTCCTGACACGTGGTGAAGATCTCCATTGATCAGCACCTTGCATTTGGTAAGGCGATGCTCCTACCAACCCCTCCACAGGTAGAGGATGTGACTACAGGCCTCAGGCTCTAGAGAGATTTCCATATTAATGAGATACCTAAAGGCCAGAGGGTGTAGCCAATTATGAATTCCTTTCTCAGACCCTCTTCCCGCCTCCCTCCCTATTTAAGTCAGGTCCACGATGACCTAAGTTGGGGTGCATCCGAACGTGTCTTTTTGGAGCCTGCCCTGAGGGAACCTTGGAGAAGGTCTCAACTATCGAGCAGTGTCTAATCTCCCGTGGAGAGCTCCTCTGTGTTCTGCCATGGAGGCCCACTTCTTCAAGCAAGCCACAGAGCCAAGTGAGTACTTCCCTTCCCGAGGGGCGTGGTTGGGGCACCCGTTCCCTCTCTCCCTTGTTTTTCCCGGCACACCCACAGTCTCTGTTCATCCGCGGCCCTCCAGCGGTATCTGGGAGCCCCCAATATAGACCACCGGCCTCCGGGTCCACTTGGGAGCCCTTCCCTCTCCTCCCCCCAAAAGAACTTCAGACTGAGATTCTCTCATGCTTGGGCAGGAGCCCCACAGCATCTGCCTGGCACCTCGTGGAGGGAACTTAGTTAAATTCTCACGCTTCTGCCACACTGAGCTGTGACAGATGCTTGGGTACCACAACAACGCCCAACAGCGATCCACGGCCATGCCCTTATGAAGGCATTCATTCAATTGAGGCTCCCTCTACCCTGATGACTTTCCATGTATTGAGTTGACATAAAACTAGCCAGCATACCTTTTGTCTCAGAATTGATTTGTGGACTTTAAACAGTCCACAAATTAAAGTATGAGATTTGATGACTATGGAGACTTAGAAATTGGACTAAATGCAGTTTACATTATGATATGGCCACAAGACTATGGGCACCAGGAAGTGAGATATACTGGTTTGAATGAGACTGTCCCTATAGGCTCATGCGTTTTAATACTTGATTCCCAGGTGATAGAAACTACTGTTTGGTTAGGATTAGGAGACCTGCCTTTATTGAAGGAGATATACCACAAAGGGCAGGCTTTTAGGTTTCAGAAGACCTGGGCAGGCTCTTCTTTCTGCCCCCCCCCCTGCTTATGGATCAAGAGGCGAGCTCTCAGCTGTTCATATTGCCATATCTTTTCCCTGCCATCATGGAATCTAATTTTCTGAAACCATAAGCCCAAATAGGTGATTTATTTTAGAAGTTTCCTTGGCATCACAGCGATTGAAAAGTAATTAATGAAATTACTTAATCTTGTAGGATGAGTGGTATTTTTTAGATCATAGGGATCATTAAGTTCCAAATAGTGGTGTCTCAGTGATGGCAGCCATTACTAGCAACATTAGCCCCTCCTTCTGCCTCCAAGCACCTCTTGACCTTCAAGGGATGCTACAATCTGGCTTTCAAGCTCTCGTAATAACCACTCTCTCCAGTCTCCAAAGCGCCACTCAATCCTTTTCTGTGTTATGGTCATCAATTTTATGACAGATCACCAATATCAATAAGGGCCCTGTGGCTCCCCCACTCAGTTCTAATGCAGCCAGAGATTAAAGACAATACTTTCGCCGGGCAGAGGTGGCGCATGCCTTTAATCCCAGCACTGAGTTCAAGGCCAGCCTGGTCTACAGAGTGAGTTCCAGGACAGCCAGGGCTACACAGAGAAAACCCTGTCTCGAAAAACCAAACAAACAAACAAACAAACAAATAAAATAAAAATAAAAGAAAGAAAGAGAAAAAAGACAATACTTCCAACCTCTGTTAATGACTTGATTCTGTTGATTTGTAGTGGGGAGGAGACAAAAAAGCAGAAGACTGCACACTTTGAGCAGCATCAGGTGCAGACTGTTTAGAGCCTGGATTCCAGTGATTCCTGACGTCTTTTATAAACATCTGGAGTCTGGCTCCTAATGAGGCACCTCATCCCAGATGACCAGTCTCAAGAATGTCAACCGATATTGTAAAGTTTACTGCTTGACAAGATAATGAGAAGCCTGGTTGGCTCTACAGATATGGATGCTACACAAACGGGCACACAAGATAAAACCAAGTAACTTCTCTTAACTGTTACAGAAAAACAAAAAATCTCATCCCTTTTCAAGATTGATTCTCCGAAAATTTGCCTGTTGCATCTCTATCTGTGAAGAACGTTCTGTTCAATAACTCCTTTTATACATTTTCATTTTGTAAATACCATGGTCGGTCCCACACCTAAAGCTTATAATCATCATTCCCAGTATATTATGTAAAGTATTTATAAAGTATGATTTCTGGCACAAACTAGACACACAATAAATGATATCAGTAACATTACCATTATTGCTATTTTATGTTATTATTAGAATTAAGGTAGTTAGGGAAAAAGAAAATTGGAGATGCTGTAAGGCCCCCACGAATGGAGGACCTCACCCAAGCCTCGGAAATTCTCGGCCACCCATTAACTGCAAGACACCAAACTTGATGTAATCAGCAAGAAGCATTTTTTAATCAGTATACTGAAGTCAAGACCTGTAGCCCACGCAGGGGCAATGGGGTTTGACCCCGGGGCTTTGGAGACAGAGAGAATTTAAAGTCCAAAACCACAACTCAGGGGGTGGGGGGAACCATAACCCAGGGGGAGTAAGGGAGGGCTATTGGAGAGCACCTGTGGAAAGTCCCAGCCCATTATTCAGTTTGTGACAGGGTACAAGAAACAGGCTATTCTCTAACAGCCTATACGTAATCAGCCATCTATCTTGTGGTCAGCCAAGTTCCTGGTATCCAGGATGCACAGGCATGATAACTTGAACTCTCAGCTCAAACCCTATTCAATCTATCTTATGGTCAGTTTTTAGTTCCTGGTACTCATAGCACTTGGTCACGCTGTCCTGAACTCCCAGCTCTGAACTCTTACTTATTTTGTCTTGTGGATAGCTAGTTTCCTAGGACCCAGAGCGCAGAACAAGCTGATCTGCACTCTTGACTCCATCTGTGGAAGGTTTAAAAATGTTTAACTCTTTCAATGCTAAAATTATGGCTTTCTTTTAAAATTCATGTTATTTATCATTGTTAGTAAATGATGATTAAGCACTTTCTTAGTTTCAGTAAGCCAACTGATGCTCTTCATTTTTCTGTACCAATGAAGAGGCTAGCAGGTGAAGCTCCACCTTCTTGACCATCTTCTTTTTGCTTCTCTTTCCTTGGGTGCAGGTAAAGTGTGTGAATATGATGGCCAGCACTTAGGACGTTGTAGCAGGAGAGTCATCATGAGTATTAAGTTTGTGACACACACACACACACACACACACACACACACAGAGACACACACTCAGGAGTTGACAAATGGTCAGAGAGTGAGAGAATATAGTATTTTTGCATGGGCCTGGCTTTAAAAGAAGTTAACAAGTCAAAAGGTCAGAAAGATACCTGCAAAATAAGGGGAAGAACGCAATACCATGAAAGACTTGCCATGTGCCCTTACCTCTGGCAGAAGGTCATAGGACTACCTACATGTAATCAAAGCTCATTCTGGGCTCTAGTTTCCCTCAGGATCACAAGTACCTGTTATATATTTCAAAGTCCACACTACTCCTGGCCCTTCCCTTCCCACAGCTATTTCTCCTCCTTATAACCCACATTTGTCCACTGGAGCATGCTCTATCTCCTTAATTCTCCTTCTCTCCCCCTCCCCTTCCTCCACCCCCTTTTACTTTACCTTCCTCTCCCCATCCCCCTCCTTGTGATTCCCCCTCTTGCTCTCTCACTATGTTCTGTGACTCAACTAATTGTATGTATAAATATACATACAATGTGTGTATATTTCTAAATATATAGATATAACATATATGTATTATATATACACATATATAATACACATGTATATAATAATACATATGTATATATATATGTATATATGTAATATATATATATATTATATATATACACACACACAAATGTGTGTGGCTTGAATAAAAATGGCCCAATTAGAAAGTAGGGAGTGGCACTATTAGGAGGTGTGATCTTGTTGGAGGAAGTGTGTCATGTCACTGGGGGGTGGGCTTGATATCTCAGAAGCTCAAGCCAGGCCTAGTGAGTGGCTCAATGTCTCTTCCTGCTGGCTGCAGATCTAGGGTCTAGATGCAGAACTCTCACCCGCCTCTCCAGCACCACGTCTGCCTGCATATTGTCATGCTTCCCACCATGATGATAATGGACTAAACCTCTGAACTGTAGGCCAGCCCCAATTAAATGTTTTCTTTTATAGGTATTGCCATGGCCGTGGTCATAGCAATAAAACCCTAACTAAGATTAGTGTGTGTGTGTGTGTGTGTGTGTGTGTGTGTGTGTAAACAAAGAAAAAGAGTTCATGAATTTGAGAGAAGGCACAGAGAGGGATATGTGGGAAGGGCTGAAGAGAAAAAGGGAAGGCATAGCAGAATTATAATTTCAGAAATAAAAATCAATTCCAAGAAGAAAAAAGAATTAAACAAGCCAAGCATAATGAAAGAATGAAAACTCATATTGCCCTTCATGGCAAAAGCAGAAGTTCATTGCTCTGAGAGTTTGGATCTCAAGACCCAGTGGCCAGGGTATAAGAGAATTTCATGGTTCAATCTGAGAGGGGTTTTGCAATTGACAGTAGAGGGGTAAGAGCATAGCTTTTCCAGTTTTCCAGTCCCAGGAACTGTTTTTTTTTTTTTTTTTTTTTTTTTTTTTTTTTTTTTTTTTTTTTTTGACAAACAGCTTTTCAAAACTGTGAGTTGGGAGTTAAGTCAGATTGCCAGTTTTTGTAGCCTCTGGTCTGCAGGATATGTGAGAGGTGAATTGGGTTAGACTTCCTAGAGCCTTGGGCCTGTTTAACGGCTCTGGTTTGGAAGGAGGGGTATTCCTTTAAGATTCCTTTTGTATGCTGTCTAATGTGGGTGCTGGGAACGAAACTCTGTTCTTCTGAAAGAACAACAAGCACTCTCAATCACTGAGCCATCTCTCCATCCTGGGATTCCTTATTTTGATGTTACTAAAACCTAGCAGCATCCAGAGCATTAACTTGTGATGTGGGGAGAATGGGTTGCCATTTGCTATTTTGCATATTTATGGTTTATATGATGTAATTTCATGTGGAGGCACACAAAATGAAGTCAAAGAAAAAAAGGAAATACCCTTCTTGTGTGGTGATTTGAAGAAGAATGGCCCCTATAGGATCAGAGATTTGAATCTTGGATCACCAGAGAGGGGCACTATTTGAAAGGACTGGACAGTTGGCCTTGCTGAAGGAGGTGTGGCCTTGTGGGAGGAGGTGTGGCCTTGCTGAAGGAGGTGTGGCCTTGTGGGAGGAGGTGTGGCCTTGTGGGAGGAGGTGTGGCCTTGTGGGAGGAGGTGTGGCCTTGTGGGAGGAGCTGTGCCATTAGGCACCCAGGGCTTCTCTCATCCTGCTGTCTGCAGATCTGGATGTAGATCTCGCAGTTGCTTCTACAGATCCATATCTGCCTGCATGGCACCGCGCTTCCTGCCATGATGATAATGTACTCAATCTCTGAAACTGTAGGCCAGCCCCAATTAAATGTTTCCTTTTATAAGCCGCCTTGGTTATGGAGTCTCCCAGAAGCAGTAGAGCTATATGACACTCTGCTTGGTTTATTGCCCTTTGTCCAGCAGACTACTGCTCCCTTTCAAACATGGCATGCCTCTGAAATGCTATAATACATATTCACACATGTTCAAGGGAAAATCTTCCACAGGTGACTTTGTATTTATGTATTTGCATTTGTTTGTTCATTCAGTACTTACTACATAAATCAAGGCACTTTTCAAATACATTGGTGAATCAAAAACTTCAGGTTGCAGAAAAGTGGGAACTTCGTTTTCTGTAGGTTTCAGATACTGATGACACTGGTAGCTTTGTGTTGGTGGAAGGCAGTGGTTTGTTAATCCATTCCAAAAGGTTTTTACTTGAATCATAAGGATTGTGACATAAGATCAGACACAAGAGATGGACAATGAGTGGCTACTAATGGAACAAAATATAGCCCTGGATAACTTGGCTCTGAATCTACAATATTCCACAACTGTGATTCCACAACTATGATCCTTCTGGAAATTTTTCTTAAAAATTATACCTGTGTGTGTGTGTGCGCGCATGTGTACAGGTGCTTGCGGAGGCTAGAGGTATTAGAGGATCCCACGGGACTGAAGATACAGATGCTTGTGAACAGCCAGATGTGGATTCTAGGAATCGACTCAGGTCTTGGGTTCTTACATGGTGGGCCATCTCTCCAGCTCCTCTTCAGCAATCTTTAAAGTAGATATATTTTTTTCCTTCCTTCCTTCCTTCCTTTTTTGTTTTTCATGCAAGCTTCACATATGTCCCCTAAGAGTTTGACCTGAACTGGGGTGGGGTGGACCGTGGCTGCCTTTTTAAAAAAATCTTCATGACAACTGTGCTTTCTTAAGCTCACTTGGGGCCATTCTGTTTGGGAAATCAGACCTGATGGAGTACCAGACACAGAGGCACCACCACACAGTAAGGCCACAAGGCGAATTTTATGGCAGCAGACACAAAGTTCTCATTTCACATGGGCAGGCCAAGGAGCCATCCTCCTACCCTAGGTACCTGCAAGTTCAAGTTCTCCGCCAGGGAGCTGGGACTGGCAAGAGGATGGTTGGCCGAAGCCCCGACTAGAAGCCTGAGGAAGCAGAGAAGGACTCAGCCCGCTAGCCTTCCAACCCGTCTGGGCCATTGCGCCCTTCCAACGCCCGCCAAAGCCACGCCTCCCCTCCTGCCCGCCCGCCGAGCCAAGTCCGGGTGTGTCCATCTGGCGCCTTGCCCACCCTTAGAGAGCAGAGGGAACCGCCCCTACAGGTTAGGGGGCGGAGCCTGCCTGGCGTGATGGCATCGCCAGCGGCTCATTCCTGGTGTCACGACAGGCGAGTGGCAGCACCGCAACACTAGAGCGGAGGCGGGGCCGACCGCGCGATAACACCGTGCACAGTCCGTCCGCTGCCCGAGGTTCTTTTCCCGAGGGCGCGGCCGGGTGGGCGGGATCGGGTTGGAGATTGACATCTCGCCCCGCCCAGATTCTTTCAGGGTAGGCTGTCTCTGGATCGTTGATCCCGATAAGGAAGAACCGGGCGCACGGTGATTGCGTCACCAAAACACGCGTTCAGCCTGAACAAGACCCTCTGCCGGAGACGCCTCGGGTGGAGGCGGGCCTTGCGCACGGTGATGACGTTGAGTCCCGCCCGTTTGAGGAGTAGAGCGGTGGCGCCCGCTGGCCCCCTCAGTGGGGCGCTGGCGCGCGGGGTGGAGTGACCTGCGGTCTGTGGGAGAGCCGCGCCCGCCTCAGCAGGGAGGAGTGCTCAGCGCGGCTGGCGATGAGCGGCGCGGGGGGCGAGGGGCCGGAGGCCGGTACTGGCCGCGCTGGGGGCCGCTCGGAGCCCGAGGCCCCGGGCAGCGCTCTGAGTGTGGACTTGCCGGGGCTGCTGGGGCAGCTGGCGCGCAGCTTCGCGCTGCTGCTGCCGGTGTACGCCCTCGGCTACCTGGGGTTGAGCTTCAGTTGGGTGCTGCTGGCGCTTGGGCTGCTCGCCTGGTGCCGCCGGAGCCGCGGCCTCAAGGCCAGCCGCCTGTGCCGCGCGCTGGCACTGTTGGAGGATGAGGAGCAAGCTGTGCGCCTGGGAGTGCGCGCCTGCGACCTGCCCGCCTGGGTGAGTGTTGTCCCCAGCCCTGAGCGGAGTCGGGTCCGCACCACCCTTCTCCCCTTCTTAGTGACGGGTGGGGGACTCAAGCCCAAGTGAGGTGTCAGCCACCGCTTGCTCCGAATCTCGGTCCGATCCCGGGTCCAGGTAGTGCGGACAACCTGGACCCCGGACCAAGTCAGGTGTGTGACCTTACTGCTGTCTGCCTCTCCCACTGTCTACTTACCCAAATGGTGTCTTCTGTCAGCACTCTGCCCACCTGCTTTCCTCGGGGATTCTGCCCAACGTGGCCCAACCCGGCTCCGAGCGAGGGCCTCCGTCTGGGTCTCACTTATGTCAGCGCACCCACCTCCCCCACCTAAGTCAGGTGGCCTCATTGCTGTCCCCACCCTCATCCAGGGCGAGGTGTCCTGGCCATCATCTGCGCCAAGAGAGTGTCCGCTGTCAGTCCTCTTCCTGGTTGTCAATCCTTGCCCATCGCTAGCAAAGTGCGCAGGTAGTGAATACTTCCTAACTTGGCAGTATTGGTCATTGTTAGTTGCTGGGCCTTTTCCTTTTTTCACGCTGGCAGTGACTACCGCCCTGAAGCACACTTGGTGGGCGATGAGCTGAGATCTCTTTTGCCCTGAGTGATTCTGTAAACCTTTTGCTAGCATGGTGCTGCAGGCCTGGAAACGTCCAGATTCTCTTTTCTGATTTAAAAAGTAGTGACAGCCAGTGTGGGGAGAAGTTAATACAAAAATCAAGACGACTCATTCATTTCTTAGTTGTGTAAATAACATGATTGAAGTGTTCCTGGAAAGCTTATGTTAGGAGAATTGAGATGATTGTTTCATTGTTTAAAATACCAGATGGAAGACTAGGCACTTTTATATGATCATTTAAGATCCAGGGTGAGCATGTATAGAGGGAGATTTTGAAAGAGTGAACAGTAATGATTAAGTTATGGTATTGATTATTTTTTTCTAAAAATGCTTTTTACTTATTGAGTATTTGAACCTTTTGGAGAAGGCTTAATCATCTTTTCACTGTCTTTCTTAGCAAAGAGTTAGTGTCATAGTTTCAGATAGAAGGAAATAGTGCATATTTTAAGATAGATGTTGTGCAGTATTAGGCTGGATGTCAATGTCTGTGGAAGTAGATAGTGTTAAGTTTTAGAAGGGAGAAAGGAGCAATTTAAGTGGAGGAAGAACTTGGAGAATGTTCGTCCTTTCCAGCTAGGAAACTCCTGTGAGATATGGCATAGAGTATGTGGTACAACTATCAAAAAACAACAATTAAAAAGTAAGAGTTCCCCAAATCCAGAGGAACATTATAGGCAGCGCTTGGTGATGACAGTTAGCAACTGAAGTTAGAGCGGTGATAGTGCAGCACTTTTGAAACTTAAAATCTGCAGATTGATGGTGAATGTGTAGGACAGGAGTGCTTTGGAAAATGAAAGTAACTGATATGACACACCATTCAGCTAGCAGTAAAGGAATGTATAAAACCAGGAAGTTAGAGTAGCCAAGGTGAGAAAAAACAAGAAGCA
Organism: Arvicanthis niloticus; assembly: GCF_011762505.2. Taxonomy (NCBI): domain Eukaryota; kingdom Metazoa; phylum Chordata; class Mammalia; order Rodentia; family Muridae; genus Arvicanthis; species Arvicanthis niloticus. Next base: position 3,460,935 of record NC_133430.1, on the reverse strand, counting down.
GTGGTGCACTGTAGAATGCTGTAGTGGTATCTTGTGTCTCTGCTACACTAAATTAAATGCTGTCAGAAAGCTGGTGAAAACTAGTAGTTTAAATGACCAAACAGCAACATAATAAGACTGAAGTCGGCAGGAGCAAGGTGTTTCTGACTTCCAGAAATACTTGGTTATTGAGCAACTGATATAAACTAGCTTTTAAAACATTGTTTGCAAAATGCAAATATTTTCACAAAGGAAATAAAGTTGCTGCCATAATGAGCCAAAACTTTAATGGAATAAAAAAGTAATTGACCAGTTTTCTTTTTGTTTTTAGTTTTGTTTCTAATTGTTTTTTGTTTTTAGTATTAGGGTCAGACCTAAGGCTTCCAGTGTGATAGTAAAGTAGTCTACCACTGAACTACACTGACAATCCCGTGCAGTTTTGTTTGTTTGGTTTGGTTGTTTGGAGACGAGGTCTCCTCAGCCACAGAGTGATGGGACCACAGGTATGTGCTAACATGCTTATCTGGTTCCTGGGGTTTCTGGATATTGTTTTGATATTTTGTCTTGAACAAGATGTACATGTTAAAGACTGTAATGTCCACTGATGACTATGACTCGCCGTGTTGTAGAAACATGAGATGATGTGAGCCAGTATGGTACCAACTTCCTGTTCCCACCATTAGATAAATTCACCCACAGTTTTTAATTTTATTTAGCAAAATGAAAATTTAAGATGGACAATGCTGCACTTACATTCTTATTTGAGAACCCAGACATGGTAGCATAAGGTGTGATTCTTTCCTGTTTTTACTACTGCCGGTAAATACTGATGTTGTGACTACAGGCATAGAAACAGCAACCTCTTTTGTACATTGCTGCTTAACTTGGTGAAAGTTGTCTGTTTGTTTTGTACTCATTGTGTGGATTACTGAGAATGGAAACCGTCCAGTTTCTTTGGATATGTTCTCTTATTGTGTATACCTTTAGAGGGAGACAACTTTCTTCCCTTGTTTTTCTGGAAGTTTAGGAGAATGTAGCTCTAGCCAACATATAATATCTATAATCTAAGAACAAAATAAATAAAAGAATGCATGGTAGTCTCATGTAAAGAAAGAATAAACAGTTGGCTTTTTTGATACTTTCTAAGAGTTTATGATATGAGACGTGCATCAGCTTGGTAACTCAGTTATTTTAGTCTGAGTACTTGCTGCTCTCTGAGGATGAGCTGGAAGGAGGCGCTGCTGAGCTGCTTCTTTACACTCACCTGGTTATGCCCAGGTGGTGCGGGCTGTGCCAATTAGATTGCATTGCCATATGTGTTCTAGGTGTTCCAGTAACTTAGAACATAGTGTCCTAAGGTTTCTAAAAATAATCAGTAAATACCTGGGTGATTGAAATTTACTATGTATGTACCTATCAGCCTGTATGTTGAGGCTTTAGTTGTATTATTCTCATTTTAATTTTAAAGATGGGCCTTAGATTAAATATGAATACTTTATAGATATGAAGTCAATCTATAAATCTATTGTGTTGATTGGTTTGTGTGCCTATAATTTTACAATGTACTGTGTGTGGTCTTTTGTATTTTGTTAACAGTTTATCAAATCATCCTTTTTAACTTCCATGACAAACAGAAGAACTTAATCATACTGTTACAGTGAAGTATAAGAAGTTGTCCCGTCTTTATATTTATATTCTTCCCAGGTAGGTGTAACTGACAATCTAGTAGGCAGGCTGCTGATAGTCTCGGGTAGCATATTGTTAACTTTCAGCCAACCTGTGCAGATTTTGTCTGCTGGACCTGGGATCTGAGGGCCTGAAAGAATGGGGCAAACTGCAGTGTAAAGCTGTAGACAATCTTTCTTCAGTTTCAGTGTAGTTTTATACATGAATGCAACAAAGAAAGGATTTAAGGAAGGTTGAGTTCAGAAAAACATGATCAGAAAAACGTGTAAATTAACCCAGTAAGCATGTACTGAATATTAATAGAGCAGCCCTTTCCCATAACTTTCCCAGGACAGACCAATTAAACACAATTGCCTGGCACATAATATAGATTATAGCTGGGAAAGCATGAAAACAAGGCAGAAGGCCGTGTCCAGATTCAGGGTATACTGAGACTAGCACTTGACATATTATTTCACCAGATAAGGTTCTATAGCTATGTTCTGACATCTAATAAGAAAGAATAAAAATGCCTTATAAACTGAATGTAAATATTTGTCACAAGAGGCAAGAAATCATATTCAAGAACAATTCAGGGAACAAAAGGCACCTGAGGTAAAAGGCCCTCTGCCTTTTTTCCTGGAGCCTCTTTCTCAGTTCCCCAAGGCATTGTTCACCATGGGTCATTGTTTTGACTGCCTTCCAACATGTAGGATTTGAAGAAAGGATCAGGGAAGTTTTTTGTTGTTGTTGTTGGTTTTTTTGTTTTTTTTGTTTGTTTGTTTGTTTTTGTTTTTTTTTGTTTTGTTTTGTTTTTGTTTTTTTGAGACAGGTTTTCTCTGTATATCCCTGGCTATTCTGGAACTCACTTTGTAGACCAGGCCGGCCTCAAACTCAGAAATCTGCCTGCCTCTGCCTCCCAAGTGCTAGGATTAAAGGCGTGCGCCACCACTGCCTGGATGAGGGTTCTTTGGTAAGGGGAGTATGTATAAAAATGAGTGTCAGGACCTAATGGGGTTGACATTAGCCAAATACCCAACACCAGGGTCACAGAACCTGAAGAGACCACCTCCAGTAGATAGACATGGCTCCCAGTGGAGGGATGGGGTCCACCACTCTTCTGAAAATAACCCAGAATTGTTCCTGTCCAAAGGAAATGCAGGGACAAAAATAGAGCAGAGGCTGAAGGAAAGGCTATCCAGAGACTGCCCCTCTGTGCGATCCATTCCATCTGCAGAGAACAAACCCTGACACTATTGCTGATGCCAAGATGTCTAGGAGCCTGGTATGGCTGTCCTCTGAGAGGTTCTGCCAGCACCTGACTCAGATGCAAATACAGCCAACCATTAGATTGAGACCAGGGCCCCCAATGGAAGAGTTAGGGGAAGGACTGAAGGAGCTGAAGCGGTTTGCAACCCCATAGGAAGAAGAACAGTACCAACTAACCAGACCCCTCACAGCTCTCAGGGACTAAACCACCAACCAAAGAGTACACACGGGCCAGTTCATGGCTCCAACTACATATGTAGCAGAGGACTGCCTCATTTGGCAATAGTGGGAGGTCAGATGCCCCAGAGAAATCGGATGCTAGAGGGGTGAGGTGGGAGTGGATGGTTGGGGGAGTACTCTCTTAGAGGCAAAGGGGAGGGGAATGGGGTGAGGGGGTTCATGGAGGGGAGACGGGGAAGGGGAATAACATTTGAAATGTAAACAAATAAAATGGTTAAAAAAGGTTAGCGTCAGATTCAGTGTGAACAATGACAATGATGGCACGTTTGTGAGACAGAAGCCCCAGAGTCCAGGAGCTCAGCAATGGAGACCAGAAGTTGTTCTTCTGGACCATCTTCTCTGGAGAGAACTCTGTTGAGATCTGTTATGCTTTAAGTTCTTCATGTGATAGAAAGTGGAACAGTAGGACAGTGGTGGGACGCGCCTTTAATCCCAGCCTTTGGGAGGCAGAGGCAGGCAGATCTTTGAGTTCCAGGGCAGCCTGGTCTATAGGGGAAGTTCCTAGACAGCCAGAGCTACACAGAGAAACCCTATTTCAAAAAGAACAAAAATAAGTAAATAAATACATAAATAGGCAAAGTCTTAAAGAAAAAAAAGTGGAACAATATACCAAGCAAGGACAACCAGTGGTGCTTCCATTGACCCCACTCACATCATAAAGAGTGAGAAGTACAAGTGCTCTCACGGGACCCTCCCAGACCCTCAGGTATGAGGGGCAGTAGTGCCTTCAGTGGATCTGCTCAGACTCTTAGTAATAGAAACAGGAATGCTTTCACTGAACTTTACATAGGCTCTAAAGAATAAGGAGGAAATATGTTCCTTCCTTGGGTTTTCCACACACTTCTGGCAATTTGCAGGTACCTAATTAAAACTATCCCAAGTTCTATAGACATGTAGAACTTGAGCATAGCAGGAGAACAGTAATGTGCTCAGATGTAAGTTTATGGAATCAGAAGATGAAACTTGCAGCATATTGACTCATTCCTGTGTCACTTTAGTTTCTAAATACTTCCAGGCAAAATAGTACTCGTGTTGTGCCCTGTACATTTTGTGTAGCTGGAAATTGTGTATTTACAGAAGGTTGTTAGCCACTATGGGAATCAAACCCAGGTCGTCTGGAAGAACAGTCAGTGCTCTTAACTGCCAAGCCATCTTTCCAGTCTGAGCAGCATAGTTCTTAAGAAAGTGCTAATGTCTCCATAGTTTTCTTTGCACAAGAACATTTCCCCGCCATTTTATTTATAGATGTCTTCTCCTGATTTTGCTGTCATTTGGTTTTTATTTACTTATTTTTATTTCATTTTTAAATGTTAGTGTTTTGCCTGTGTATTTTTTAAGTATATTCGTGTGTGCAGTGCCTATGGAGTGCCAAAAGAGGGTGTTAGATACACAAGAACTGTAGTTTAGATGTTTGTGAGCTGCTGTTTGGGTGTTGGAACCAAACCCAGGTTCTCTTAGAGCATCCAGTGCTCTCAACCCTGAGATTTGTCAACACTACTGTTTGTCCAGCACCACGTCCTGTGATTTTTTAAAAATTGGGTCATTTATTTTTGTTAATTTTCTTCTAGAATAGATTGTATTTGAAGGAACTAGCACAGTTCATGGGTAGAGTTTTAAAACTGTTGCTTATGGGTTCATTTATTAGTATCTTAGTTAGGGTTTCTATTGCTGTAATAAAACACCATAACCAAAGCAGCTTGGGGAAGAAGGGGTTATTTCACTCACAGTCCGTATAACAGCTCATCATCAAAAGCAGTGAAGGCAGGCACTCAAGCAGGGCAGGAACCTAGAGTCAGCAGCCGAAGGTCTTGGTGGGGAGCTGCTTCCTATCCTGTTTATTATGACTTGCTCAGCCTGCTTTCTTATAGAACCCAGGACCAACAGCCCAGGGATAGCACCACCCACAATGGGCTGGGCTCTCTCCTGTCAGTCACTAAGAAAATGCCTGTAGCTGAATCTTACAGAATCATTTTCTCTAGAAAGGTTTCTTTTCAGTTAACTCTACCTTGTGTCAAGTTGACATAACACTAGCCAGTGCACTTACCCAGCTGACTTAATTACTTTTTGATTGCTGGAACAAAACACCATGACCAAGGCAGGTTACAGAAGAAAAAGTTTATTGGGGCCTTATCGTTTGAGAGGGTGAATACATGGCCATCATGGTGGAGAGCATGGCAGTGGACAGGTAGGTACTGGGGCTATAGCTGGGAGCTTGCATTCTGATCCACACGTTGGAAGCAGAAAGACAGAGGGCCAGGGGGAGAGAGTGGGAGAGGGAGAAGGAGAGGGAGAGAGAAAGAGAGTGCATTCTAACTCTGAATGGCATAGACTTTTGAAACCTCAAAACCCACCTCCAGTGACACACTTCCTCCACCATGGCCACACTTCCTAATTCTTCCCAGTTTTACCACCTGGGGAACAAGGATTCGAATATCTTAGCCATTATTGTTCAAACCATAACACCAACCTTAAGAGAAATGTTCTGTGCTCCAGGTGTGCTACGTCCTAGTAATACAAAAATGAGTATGACAAAGCTGTAAACACAGGAAATACTACCTGACAACAATGTAGATCTTTGCAAAGTCATAATATTCATTGGTAGTTTTGTTTCCCCAGCCCCAGTTTGTTTATTTGTTTTCTTTTTTAAAAAACAGACTATTTAGCTCAGGATGGCTTCAGACTCATGGTCCTCCTTCCTCAGACTCAACAGTGCTGTAATTACAACCACCATGCTCGTTTTGTTTTCTTTTAAATTGATTAAAAACTGCATATATCTACAGTGTACATGTTTCTTTCCAATACATATACATTATCAAATATATATATATATACATCAATCAAATACATATAAATTGATCAGTTGCTAAATTGAACTAAATACATGTATTACTTCTATCTTTACCAAGTCACATTTTTATAGTGAGAAAAATCTCTTAGTACTTTTCATAGTACTTTTCAAGAATTCCTAAAATTGTTATTAATGTTGTTAGCATGATCTATAATAGATACCCTGAACCTATTCCTCCTAACTGAAATTTTATATCCTTTGATTAATATTTCTCCTTTACTCTCTTCTGGTTTTCTTGTCTTGTAAAACTTAAAAATATTATGAAAATATTTAAGGTTTCATTCTTTTATTTTGTTTTCTCTGTTGAGAGTGAGTCTCATGTATGCCAGGCTAGCATCAAATCACTGTGTAGCTGAGGATGATCCTCCTGCCTCCTCCTCCTGAGTGCCAGGATTACAGGTTTGTAACACCATGTCTGGTTTGGGTGGTTCTCAGGTGCAGGCCCAGGACCTCGTATAGGCTAGGCAAGCGTTCTGCCACCTGAGTTATATATCTCTAGCCCTAAAACAGTTTTTCATTCAGGAAAAAATATACTAAGTATGTAGTCCAGGGGCTGGAGAGATGGTTCAAGATGAAGAGCACGTGTTCTCCCACAGGATCTGGGTTTGACCACAGGCACCCACATGGTAGCTCATAGTTAACTGTAACTCCAGTTCCAGAGGATACTATGCCTCCTTCTGACCTCCTTAGGCACCAGACATACAAGTGATTCACATACATATATTCAGACAAAACACATAAAAATGAATAGATTTTTAAAAATTAATAATAAAAGTTAGTCCATGATGTTTGAATGTAGTTGCCAGAAGATGATTATACATTAAATGAAGTTGTTGTGTACTTTTCTGTATTTACTAGTAAGTATACTAAAGATCGTTTATTTGGGAAAAATCTGGTGTAAAACTTTAATTTTTTTGGGCTCTGAACTACTGATTTTTTTAAAAGTAAGGTAGCCCTTTTATTAAGTCCTAGTTGGTAAAGTGTATGCTCCCCTCCCCCTTTCCCCTGCCCCTTCCATCCCTCCCTCCTTTTCTTTCTTTCATTTGTTCATTCTTTCTAAATGCTTTTAGGGCATTTTGTACATTCATTCACTAAGGCAATAGCAATAATCTTTAAATCAATCTAATTGTAAAAAGTGTTTTCATTTCCTATTTGAGGTAGCCTTACTTTGGAGCTCAGGCTTCCTGGAACTCACAGTGTGACCCAATTTGTTTCTGAACTCAAAGCATACCTTTCACCTAAGTCTACCAAGTATTAGGATTATAGGTGTTACCCACCAAGCTTGCTCAGTGACAACAAAGATTTTCTTGATAAGAATTTAAAATGTAAGGTATATTGATGGTTATTCATCTGTGCAGGTAGTTCTAATTTTGTGCTGTGTTATTGTTAATTGTTTTTTCTTATGGATGCTTATGAATGTTTTATGGGCACTCTTTTCTAGGATACTTCTGAGCATCTAGTTCAAAAGGTGAAAGTGTCAATGCAAAGTGAAACGTCTCTTGTAGGTGCACATTGTGTGCCTTCAGGTTTTTTGTGCTTGGTGACTGAACTCTAGGACTAGTCTGCCCGGCAGTGCTGGAGTGAGACGAGAGCAGGACAGTGTCCAGTATCCTTCATCTGTTTGTAAAGCTGTGACTGAAACTGAGCATGAGTGTTGCTTAGTCAGAGAGCAATTTTTTTTTAATTTTTAACAAATGTTAAATTGTATTTTTTCTTTATAACATGTTAATGGACTGATATTTGAAACATATTTTTTTCTGATATAAGAAGAATATACCCTTATTCTAGAACATTTTAAACTTTCAAGAAGAATAAATGTAGGGGGAAAAGTAACCTTGAATCCTAGTTAGTGATAATCATTACTGACATTTTGGTAGGAAATTTTCTATGTACAGATAGAGTTTGTAGTAATTCTGGGGTTTGAACCCAGGGCCTTGCATATACCAGGCAAGTGCTCGACTCCTGAGGTACATGCCAAGCTCTTTTTTAATTTTAGTATTTTTCTCGAGCTAAGTTGTTGGCCTTAAACTGCTTTGTAGCTCAGGCTGACCTTGAACTTGTTTCAGCCTCTGTCTATCTGGAATTATAGGTGCCACTCTGTTTCGCTAGTATTTCTTAGTCTTGATATGTTTGGAAGTGAGATTATATATAATATATATATATTTTATATCTTATATATATAAACATATATTTTACTTTAGAACAAGAGCTATTCTGTATCAAAAATACTATATATATTTTTTTAGAGGTGTGGTTCACCATACCTGACTTCTTAAGAGGCTGCAAGTGCAAGGACAGGGGCTGCCTATAGACTTCTAAAATTGCTCCTGAATTGATTCAAAACATATGCATACAGATAATGAAGAAAAATCTGGGACATGGAGGCAAGGGTGTTTGTGGGCTTCTAGTTTGAAGAACTGGTTGAATGCTGTGTCTCTGCATTAATTCCTAACCTAAATTAGGTCACTCCTGGAGACAAAAATGTCTTTTATAAGTTAAAAATTTGTTGATACCTGCTAATGCAGAACTATCAGAAATTCTACCTTTGAGACTCACTTCACAAAGGACTAGATTCTTCTAGACTTCATCTCTACTAGAAATTGTCATGAGGACATTCATCCAGTGTATTGAACATTGATTACAATTCCAACAGAGACTTAGGGCATTCTTATCCTCTCCATTACATAGTGATCACATGAACTTTTATATACTCAGAGTAAGTACGGTCTTAACTTGGTGTATTTACCAAATACATTGATGGGGACATCTAGTAAACAGTTTATAACCAAGTAAAGTAATCTCTTTTCCATGTCTCTGATCTGTCTAATGACATTTTTAACTTTTGGGTTGATGGAAGCTAGTAGTCCAAGTTAATACATTCCAAAGGCTCAACTCGATAGTCAGAAGGCTGTTGAGTGGATACAGAGCTAGGTAATAAATAGCTTCTCAGGAGACTAAAGATAGATCTAGGTAATTCAGGCCCTCAGTGTACAATACTCCACATTCAGGAAGTTAGAGTCAGCTAATCAATCTACAGAATCTTCAACACAAGTGTGGTTTTGTTTTTCAGAGAACAACATTTTACTGTATTTTCCTTTCTCTATTGGCCATTATTTTGAGGGTGTTATCTTTTTAATCTTCAGAAACATGACTATAATTTTTTGAATATTGCCTGTCTTATGGAAATATTGTTTATTTGTTTAGTAGAGACATTTAAAAAACAAGAGTGTTAGATATTATGTGGTCAGAAAAGATAAAACTAGATTTTGAGTGATTTTATCTGTTTTTTTTTCAAGTTATAAAAGAATACTTGAGTTACTTAAAGGCTATATGAACGATTTTTAAACATATTAGAGTAACATAATTTTATACATAAAAGTCTAGGTGGAAGACAGTGTTTGTTTTGAATGGTAAGACGCCATAGAGGGGCTAGAAAGGTGGACAGAGGTGAAGGGTTAGGGCGACTCTTTTGGAGGACCTGGGTTTGATTCCGAGGTCCACAACTGTCTATAACTCCAGTTCCAAGGGGTTTGAACTCTCTTCTGGCTTCTGTAGGCATCAGGACTTGCATGCTGGGAAAATACTCACACATATAAAAATAAAGTTGCCTTTTTAGAAAAGACATGGTAGGTTTATCCCCAGCACTTCTTATAAAAAGTGACTTTTATAAAAGACATTCCCTCCACAATGAGTCATAACTCCAGAATGTTCTTCCTGTGTGGGCAATATTAAAATTTGTTGACAAGAATGTTCTCATCTCAAATAGTGGTTTTGTGTAGAACAATAAGATAACTGCTCTGGGATCTCTGATACTTGCTGGGTTGTCCTGTCCTTCTGTAAGTTTGCCCACACGGCTAGTCCATGTCTTGGATGTATTGCTGATTGTGAGAAGCAGTCAGCAGAGACCAAGAGTCTTGTGTGCATCTCTCTCTCTCTCTCTCTCTCTCTCTCTCTCTCTCTCTCTCTCTCTCTCTCTCTCTCTCTCTCTCTCTGTGTATGTGTGTGTATGTGTCTGTGTATGTGAAGATACACATGTGCCATGGCATATGCTTAGAAATTAAAGAACAGCATGCAGGAGTTGGTTCTACCATGTGGGTCCTGGGAATTGAATTCAGGTGGCCAGGCTTGGTAGCAAGTGCTACTCAACATAGCTATCTCACCAGCCCTTAGCCATTTGTTTGTTTTTGAGATATAGTTTCTTTAGTCCTGGAACTCACTTTATAGACCAGGCTAGCTTCAGACTCTGTTTCCCAAGTATTAGGAGTAAAGGCATGTACTACCACTCCCAGCTTATGTTTTTGTTTTTTTAAAAATTACGTTTTTAAGGCTGGAGAGATGAGCCAGTAGATAAGAGCACTTACAGCTCTTGCAGAAGGCAAAAAATTGATTCCTAGCACCCACAACTGTTATGAACTCATATGTGCAGCTGTACTATTAGCTGGAAAATACTTTCATTTTGGTCATTTTCAGGGAAAGGAGTCTCTCTCTTTCTCTCTCTCTCTCTCTCTCTCTCTCTCTCTCTCTCTCTCTCTCTGTCTCTCTTTGTCTCTCTCTCTCTTTTTCAAACACACACACACACACACACACACAGAGACACACACCCATTAATTGACATCTGCAAGACACTTCTCTGATGTGGGCTGAGAGATTTATAATTCTATGGGCACAGCAACAAGTTATTAGGGTTCATTTTAATACTGTGTTCATTTAGAGGAATAATAGTGATAGTGCTGATGATAATCTAGTCACAGGTTCTTGGCCCTGCTAATGTATGGAGTATGGGTCCCATCTTATGGATTAGGCCTTTAAATCAGTCTGAAAGTGCTTGGTTACCATTTTAGTTACTTTTCTATTGCTATGATAAAACATTCAAACCTCCACAGCCTACTCCTTGGCCTCCGTAGGCTTGTAGCCATATAATAATACAAAATGCATTTAGATCAAATTCGAAACTCTCCATAGTCTTTCAGTCTCAAGACTGTTTAAGAGTCTATCATCTCTTTGGAGACTCAAAGCAATCTCTTAATTATAACACTCTGTAAAATCAAAAAGCACATTACATACTTCCAACATACAAATTATATATAATGGCACAGAATTCATACTGCTCTTCTAAAAGTGGTGACATGGGCATAGTAAGGAAATACCGGACCAAAGCAAGACCAAATTCAAATAGGAGTAATTCCAAATCCTGAAACTCCAAGTCTGCTGTCCAAGGGTTAGATAGCTCCATTCTTCCAGCTTCACTGGCGCATACTTCTCTCTTCTGGGCTGGTTCTACTCCTGTACGCAGCTCTCCCAGGTAGAGATCCCTCAGCTCTGGCACCAGTATTTTGGAGTCTCCAGTGCAATCTAGACTTTGAACTTTTACAGCTTGATGCAGTGTCCTCTCTGGGCCTCCATTCTCCTGGTACACACCTGGCCTCACTGGCTTTCTTGAATCATGGAGTAAAACCAGAACCACATGGATGATGCTGTCAAGTTCTGAGGCCTGCTTGGGATGGAACCTGTCCTCCTTCTCGGATTGTATTTACATAAGCTATGATTTGTTATTGCTCTTTAGGAACATATAATTCCTTAAGCTTTTTCCCCCCCTAGATTGCAGGATTACTTGGGTGGGGTCTGGTCCAAGAGTACACTCCCTTTATTACATTTCTCCTTATCTCTGTCAACACAAGATTTGACTTTAACATGGAATTTCCTGGTGCTCTTTTTCTCTTCAAATTGTACATGTTTTATTTCTTTTGTGCTTTTTGCTCTTTTTTATTGTAGATCTGCATAAGAGTGATCATTAGTAACTGTGTGGTGTAGTCAATACTGGTCTGTCTTGAGATTGTCTCTGTCAAAGAAATTAGTCCAAAATGTTTCTATTTAGCCTTAGACAGATTCTTAGGACAAGAGTAAAAACCAACTACTGTCCTTGATAAAATACCACTAGAATGGTCTTTAGCTTATTTACTAATGTTGTTTCTCCGAAACTTCTTGAGCTGAGGCCTCCATGGTGTACATAGTTCGCAACAATTGCATTTTCTATGTTGCTACGAGAATGGTCCATCAAACCCCACTTGGAACATCAACCAATCTCCTAGTTCAAAGTTCCAAAGTCTTTATACTTCTCACAAAAAGGAAACGGTATGGCCAGGTCTGTCAGAGCTCTCGGTATGGAATTCTATTTTTGTTACTTTGCTATTGTCGTGAGAAAACATTATCACTATGACAACTTATAAAAATAATCATTTAACATGAGGCTCATGATTTCTGGTGTAATCATAACATTTTGAGTCCGTAGCATTTTGGCAAAGAGCATGACGGCAGGCAGGCAGGCAGGCAGGCAGGCAGGCAGGCAGGCAGGCAAGCAAGCAGGCAAGCAAGCATGGCACTGGAGAGGTAGCTGAGAGCTTATGTCCTGAGACACAGCCACCAGGCTGAGAAAGAAAATTAAATATGAATAGCATGGGTTTTTTTGAACTCTAGTGATACACCTCCTCCTATAAGACCACACCTCCCAGTCCTTCCCAAACAGTTCCACCAACTAGGAGCCAAGCAGTCAGGTCTGTGAACCAATGGAGACCATTCTCATTCAAACCACCACAGTTACTCCCACAACATTCTTGCCACTATTGATCCTGTGGACATGCCATGCCAAGCTAGTTGTTATAGCTCACAGGGTTCAAAGCTAGGTAAGACTGATGATTACTTTTCTTCTCCAGTAGCATGCATGAGACCTTCCACCACTATGAAAGCTAACTAGAAAGGATAAAGCTTCAGGATGAATACCAGCTTATTTTCTCCATGTTTTGTGATTGAAGTTACATGGTATCATTTTCCTAACGGTTGAATAATACACCATCTAGTAAATGTACTACATTTCCACTATACATTCATTGTCTGTTTCTTGGATGTTGTTAAGGAGAAGCCATGAAGCTGGATGAGCAGGTACCATTGTAGTAAGATAGAGTCCTTTGAATGTTTGCTCAAGGATAGTAATGTTGATTTCAATGAGAAATGTCCCCCATCATTGTAGGCATTGAGCATATGGTCCCTAGTTGGTGGTTTTATGTGGGGAAATGTAGGAAATGTAGCCTTGCTGGATGAAGTACGTTAGGCTTTGAAAATATGTAGCCTCCCTGTCTTAGCTAGGGTTTCATCGCTGTGAAGAGATAGCATGGGTGCAGCAACTCTTTTAAAGGAAAATGTTTAATTGGGGCTGGCTTACAGTTCAGAAGTTCAGTCCATTATCACCATGGCGAAAAGCATGGCAGTGTGCAGGCAGGCGTGGTGCTGGAGAAGGAGCTGAGCGTTGTATGTCCTGATCCAAAGCCAGCAGGACAGAACTGGATTGAGTTCCCAGGATCTCGAAGCCCACCCCTTAGTGCTATACCTCTCCCATAAAGCCAGCCCACTACTCCAACAAGTTCACACCTCCTAACAGTGCTACTCCCTTTGGTCCACCTATTCAAATACGTGATTCTGTGGGGGCCATTCCTGTTCAAACCACCACACTCACCTATGTCCACTCTCTTCTTTGTGTTTGCATTTGAAGATGTAAGTTCTCAGATTCCTGCTCCTGCCTCGATTCCTGCCACTTGCCTCTTTTCACTGATGAACTCTTTCTAACCCCTCTGGAACCATAATCTCAAGGAAACAGCTTCCTTTTATAAACTGCTCCTGGTTATGGTGTTTTATCACAGCAACAAAAAAGTAACTAAATACAGTAGTTTAGTAGGATCATGTGATAGATCTCGTTCTACCTCTTTTTTTCCCCCACAGTCCATGAAGGCTTTTTATTTAGGTTTTACGTTTAAAAAAAGAATCCCAGGATTTTCCCTCCAGTATGTTTTTGCCTCTTCACGGTCCATAGTGCCAGCAGAGGTTGTCAGCACAATGAAACCAAACTGGCGTGATGGGAGCAGATTGTTCTGCCATTTTTCTAGGTCTTTGAGTTGAACATCAAATCTAGGGCTTATAACTGCACACTTGTCTAACCTGCCTGTGAGGTTCACAGTGATCTTCCCAGCCCTGTGATCATCAGTGATCTCGAATTAACCAAGGCAGCCATGCTTCATCATCACAGCTAAGAACTGAATAATGACTTTAGAACACAGCCTGATGAGGACCTGGCGTTTGCCTCTCTTTTCAGCGTTGTTGATGGTCTTGCGAGCATCCGCCAGAACATTCATTTGCACCATGGTGACCGAGAGGGAAGATGGCAGAAAGATAGTAGGAGGGGCAAACGGTCGGAGTTATCTCTTTTTAGCTTTTTGCGCAACCTTTATACTGATTTACATATTGTTTGAACTAGTTTGCACCAATACTAGCAAGGAATACGTTTCTTTTTCCAACTTTTTTTTTTTTTTAATTTATTTAATCTTAGCCATTCTGATCAGGGTAAGATGAAATCTTAAAGTAGTTTTAATTTGCATTTCCCTGATGGCTAATGTCCTAGCTAGTTTTATGTCAACTTGACACAAGCTAGAGTCATGGGACAAGAGGGAACCTTAATTGAAAAATTGCCTCTATGAGATAGGGTTGTAGGCAGACCTGTAGGACTTTTTCTTAGTTAGTGACTAACTGGGGAGAGTCCATTGTAGGTGGGGCCACCACTCAGCTGGTGGTTCAGAGTGCTGTGAGAGGCCATGGCTCCTGCTGTATATGTAGGGGAAGATGACCCTGTTGGGCATAGGTGGGAGAGGAAGTCCTTGGTGGTGAAGGCTGGATGCCCTGGTGTGTGGGAATTTGAGGGCAGGGAGGTGAGAATGGGTGGATGGGTGGGGGCACATCCTCATAGAAGCAGGAGGGGGGATTGGGGAAGGGGGATAGCATCTGAAATGTAAATAAAATAGCCAATAAAAAAAGTTTAAAAAACCAACAACAACAAAAAGAAAAGCAAGCAAGCAAGCAGGCTAAGCAAGCCATGAAGCAAGCCAGTAAGCAGCACTCTTCCATGGCCTCTCATCAACTCCTGCCTTCAGGTTCCTGCCCTGTTTGAGTTCCTGTGTTAACCTCTTGGATGATGACAGTGATGTGGAAGTTATATAAGCTAAATAAGCCGTTTCCTCCCCAAGTTGCTTTTGGTCATGGTGTTCCATCACAATAGAAACCCTGACCAAGACAGAAGTTGCATGTTTGAAAAAAATGTTTCTCACCTATTTGTTTTTCATCTTTTTCAAATTCTCTGTTTAGTTCCTTGTTCCAACATTTAATTAGAGTATTTTTTTCTTCATGTTTAGATTTTTAGTTCTTTCTGTAGAAACTGACCTTCTGTCAAATATAAAATTGTCCGCCCCCACCCCC
Source organism: Arvicanthis niloticus (assembly GCF_011762505.2). NCBI lineage: Eukaryota > Metazoa > Chordata > Mammalia > Rodentia > Muridae > Arvicanthis > Arvicanthis niloticus. The sequence goes on along the minus strand of NC_133430.1, from coordinate 3,445,640 downwards.
ACCCCCACACACTTAATAAACTGCCTCTTCCCTGGAATGAGACTGTTCTTTGTTGTAAAGAAGCTTTTTATTTCATGTGGTCCTATTTATCAGTTGTTAATGTCTACTCTACAGAGGTCCTATTCATAAAGCTTTTTCTTGTGCCTGTAATTTCAAGTGTATTCCCTACTTTCTTCTTTACCCAGTTCAGGGAATCAGGTCTTAAATTGATGCCTGAGGTTTATGCAGGGTGAGGGTTGAGTATCTGGTTTTATTCTGCATGTAGCTATCAGTTTAACCAGCATCAAGTGTTGAAGATAACATCTTTTCCCCAATGTGGATTTGTTTGTTTGTTTTGTTTTTGTCTCTTTGTAAAATAGTTAAGGACTTACATCCAGGTTCTTAATTCTGCTGTATTGATCAGTGTGCCTGTGATTATGCCAGTAATATGCTATTTTCATTGCTGTACATCTGTAGGATTAACTTAAAATCAAGGATGGTAACACCTCCAGCAGCTCTTCTGTTACTCACGGTTGGTTTGTCCGTCCTGGGTTAGTTTTGCTTCCAAATGAAATTTAAGATTATTTTCAGTTTCTGTGAAGGATCACCCTGGGATTTTGATAAGGACTGAATTAAATGTGTAGATTGATTGCTTTTGGTGTCAATTTCCATGGTGTGTGTTGTTATATACCCCATTTCATCTCTAATTTTGTTAATTTGGATCTTCTTTCTCCACTGTTTAGTTAATTTGGATAAGGGTCAATTTTATTGATTTTTTTTCTCAAATCAACTGTTTCATTAATATTTGTATTTTTTGTTTTTGTTTTCTTGTTTTACTTATTTTACCCCTGAGTGTGGTTATTTCCTGCCATCTACTCCTTTTGGGTTTGATTTCCTCTGTTTTTCTAGAGCGAGTGTGCAGCTAAGTTGCAAATATGAGCTTTCTCCAGGCTTGTCTGTTTGTCTGTCTGTTTTAAATATAGTCAGTTAATGCTATGAACTTGCCTCTTAGAACTGCTTTCGTTGTGTCCCATAAGTTTCGGTTTGTTGTGTATTAATTTTCACCCAATTCTAGAAAGTGTTTAATTTACTAATTTCTGTCTTGATTCATTTTTCATTTAGTAGAAAGTTATTCAGTTTCCATAAGTTTTTCAGGTTTCTCTTGTTTCTGTTGTTGATGCCTGGCTTTAATCTGTGGCTGTCAGATAGAATGCAGGGTGTTATTTAGATTTTCTTGTATCTGTTGAGACTCACTGTGTGTTTGAATATATAGTTAGTTTTGGGGAATGTTCTGTGAGGTGCAGTGAAGAAGAAATGTTCTGTAAATATCTGTTAGGTTCATTTAGTTTATGACATCTCTTCCATTATTTCTGGGTTTTGTTTTTGTCTGCATGATCTGTTCTATTCATGAGAGTGGTGTATAGTGAGGTATTAAAGTCTCCCATTATCAGTGTGTGAGGATCAATATATGATTTAAGCTGTAGTAGTTTTTTTGTTTGTTTGTTTGTTTTAATAAACTTGTGTGCCTTGTGTTTGGGACGTAGATGTTAAAGAATTCGATCTCCTTTTGGTGGGTTTTTCTTTTGAGGAATATGTGGTGTCCTTCCCTGTCCATTCTGACTAGTTTTGATTTGAAGTCTATTTTGTCAGAAATTAGAATAGGTATATCTGCTTGTTTCTTAGTTCCATTTGCTTGGAATAGATCCTCCCACTCTTTAGCTGAAGAGTGGTGACTTTCTTTGATTGTGAAGGGCACTTCTTGGAAGCAACAAAAAGATGGGTCCTATACTTTTTTATGATTTCCTTTCTTTTTTATTCCAGTCAGTTACTCTGTATTTCTTCATTGGGAGTTTGAGACCATTAATATTAATAATTTTTATTGAACAATGTATATTAATTCCTGCCATTTCATTATAGTGGTGATGTTTTTTGTTTTTGTTACCTGATCTAGAGTTGTTTATTCTCATTCTTTCTTGGATGTGTTTTATCTTCTTTTCAAACTGAAGTTTTTCTTCCAGCATCCTCTGTAGAGTTTACTTAGTGGTCATGAATTCCTTAAGTCTGATTTTATTATGGAGAGTATTTCTTCAGTCCCAATAGACAGTTTTGCTGTAATACTCTGAGTTGCTTCTGTAATCTTTCAGAATTTGTAGAACACTGTTCTAGACCCTGCTGGCTTTTCTAGTCTCTACTGAAAAGTTGGCTGCCATTCAATGGACTGTCTTTTATATGTGACATGGATGTCCTCTCTTGCAGCTTTCAATCTTCCTTCTTTGTTTTGTGATTATTATATGATGTGGGAGGTTCTTTTCTGATTCTGTTTGATGTTCTGTATGTTTCTTGTACCTTAATATAGACATCTCTGCCCTTATATATTTGAGAAATCTATGATTTTTGTTAAAAGTATTTTCTATGCCTTTAAACTGGGTTTATTCCTCTATTCCTATGATATGTAGGTTTGGCCTTCAAAGAGTAAGCAAAAAGATTGTAAAAGCCAGAGGTGATGGAAAACTCCAAGAAAACAGTGACTTCCAGACCTCACAGGACTGATGTGCATGTGAACTCACAGACCTGACTGGGAGGCTCCATGCTGCTCCAGGGGAAGCTTTGCTTTCTATGTGTCTCATTCCACAGTTTGCAGCTGCCAGAGGTCACTGAGTCAGCATAAAATTCTTAGTCCCCATTCTATCACAGAATCTGCTTTGAGCTTTCTCAGTACAAAACCTTGCAAAAGCTCTAATTTGCTCTTTAGGGAACTAGAAGAATCTTATCTTTGGGAGCTTAAGAATTTATTGAGTTCCTTGTTAGAGAGGTAGCTTTCTTGGGCCCAGCTGTCTCAGACTTAAGCTCCTGTCTCCTTGTCTTTGAGATATGTCCCCTCCCTTAGCTTAGCATTTTCAGCCTCATTTATCTGGATTTCTCAACCTTTTAACCATACTCCAAGGAGAATAGCCACAGAGTGCTGACTCACCATGCTAACTGGCCCTTCCCTGGAGTTAGCATTCAAGTCCTTCTGTTTAGAAAACTCCTAACAGTGTTTTTGGGTAGACACACACACACACACACACACACACACACACAGAGAGAGAGAGAGAGAGAGAGAGAGAGAGAGAGAGAGAGAGAGAGAGAGAGAGAGAGAGAGACATAGACACCTGAGCTGTTCACTTGGATGTTTCATCTTTATTGTTTCACTGCACACTCTGTTGTGACATGACCAACATGGAAGATAATTGGGGGTTTATAGTAGTGGGGTTCTCTTTTTCACTTACCAGTAAGACTCACCTAGGTACCAAATAGATAATTAAATGTCTGATTAGTACTGAATTATACTAATAATTTATTTCTTGTTCTCTAGCAATCTTACTTGGTTCTATTAAGTTTTAGGCAGTACCTGATTAATAAACAGTGGTAAGATGAAACAGACTTAAGAGCTGGATTGTGGTAGGAATTGCACAATAGTAGTGAATGAAAAAAGCCTGTTTCTATCTCAGGTTTTGGCACCAGATGAATGAAAAATTATAAAAAAGGAGATAAAAAGAAATAAACAAAGGGAAGATGTGACTGGTCTTAGGTGGGTGAGAAAGTTTATTGTAGGTAAAAAGGAGAACATAACCAGAGGCTGGGGCATCTGGGAGAGAGGAAAAGGGAGAGCCATACCAGGAGGCCAGGAATGTAAAGGGCAGATGAAAAGACCAGGTAACCAAAATGGTTTGATTATATAGGGAAGGGCAGCACAGCTCCTGGGCTAGAGAAGTTTAGGGTAAGGGACTGGGTATGCTAGCCAAAATCTCTAATAGGTAGGGACTTAGGGATGCAGGGAGAACATGGCTACCAGCTCCATTTTGATATGTTAAATAGGTACTTCAGCAATTTGTCTCAGGGTTTAAGAGTTAATAAATAAGGTGTGTTTGATGTCAGTTATTCAGTTAAAATGGCTAAAATGATCATTTACGTTACACATGTTTAATCACAGTATTTTTAAAAAGATCAGTATATTCCTAAACAAAAATAAAAAAATAGTGTTGTGATTTGGATGAGAATGGTCCTCATAGATTTGAATGTTTAATCACCAGTTAGTGGAACTGTGGGAAGGATTAGGAGGTGTATTGGTCAGGATTCTCTAGACAAATAAAACTTACAGCATGAATTTATATATAGATGTAGGAAGGAGATTTAGTAGAGTGACTTACAGTCTGTGATTCAGAATGTACAACAATGTCATTTACCAGTAGAAAGTCCAAGAATTCAGAAGTTGTTCATCCCGTGAGACTGGGTGTTCTAGTACACAGGAATTGCAAAGAATGCCAGTGAAGGAATGGACTTGGCAGGGAGAGTGAGGGCAACAGGCATAGAACAACATAAAATGAATCATAATGCAGAAAGTCCCTAAGAATGTAACACACAGAGACAAAAAAAACCCCAAAAGTTACAGAATGAAGGACACTGATTGTAGCAATCCACTCAGCTGTGGTAGAACTAGAACTGTGTCAAGCAGCTGTGATGGTTTTATGACTTTCCAGTGGATGTGCTGGAGAAGACTACTGACTAACAGGGCAGACTGCAGGACATTGTGCTACACAGAAGGTCAGTCTCAGAGGGACCCAAATGTGTGGTTCTACATACATGTTGTTCTCAAGATGGTGAGAGTGTAGAAATACAGGACAGATTAATGTTTACCAGCAATGGTAGGGGACAGTGAAAGGGGTGCATGTGTAAAGGAGCATGCAGGGGGACCATTTAAGGAGTTTGGAAAGTTCTGTGCCTTGCTTTTGGTGGTAGCTACACTTGATGAATAGGTAAGAGAGCTGGCATTTTATTTCCTGCCTTTCTTGTAGTAATAGCCATTGGGGAAGTGCTTTTGTAACCTCTATAATTATTTAAAAACAAAAACCTTTAGGGGTGATTTTGAGCTCTTAAAGCACAGCATTTCTGATGTGTAGATTTTTTTTTCACCCAACAACTAATTCTCGGTAAGCAGTATCTAGGTTTTCTATAATTCAGTTCTACAGTGGTATTACTCAGAGTTAGTGGCAGACCTCACAAGTTTAAGGCCCCAAGTTAATCCACGGGATTAACCAGCTTCAAATACCAGTTGCCAATTGGGTGCCCAGCCTGCTCACATTACTTCCCATCCAGCTCTTATGTTCAGGGTTCTTAAACAAAACAAAACAAACAAAAAACCCAAGCAAATCTCTCTTCCTGACTGATAATTTTCTAAAATGGCTCATAGAACTTAGAAAAGTATATTTTATTTATTTTCATTGGTTTCTCTCAGAGAATATGTTGCAGGAACAGCCTGGCAGAAGAGATATATTTGAGACAGATATTGAGGTGTGGCATGGAATCTCTTTGTTCTCTCTACACACACCACTCTTCCAGCATCCCTGTGTGTTTATCAACCAGAAGCTTTCTGGACCCAGAAATGGCTTTTCCCATCTAGAAATGGCACTAGTATATAGGCAGGACTGACTTCATCACTGGCCTTTGGGTATTATTTTGGCCCCAACCCTCTAGTTTCAGAGGTTGGGAGTGGAGCTGGAAGCCCCAGCTCTCTAGGTCTGTTTGGACATTCTAGTGCCCAGTGTTCCTGGAGCTTTTTGAAAACCTACCAAGAGTCAGCTGTCCTAGTTACTTTTCTATTGCAATGTCAAAACACTGTGATCAAGACAACTTATAAAAGAAAGCAATTAATTGGGGGCTTGTTATATTTTAAGAGGATTAGTCCATGAAAGAAATGGCAAGAGAGCATGGCAGCAGGCAGGCTTGGAGCTGGGAAAGAGGCTGAGAACTCTTATCTGATCCACAGCCATGATGAGAGAGAGAGAGAGAGAGAGAGAGAGAGAGAGAGAGAGAGAGAGAGAGAGAAGCACACGAGAACTCAGGAGAGGGAGGAGGGAAAGGACAGTTAACAAAAAATGAGGTGGGTTTTTGAAATCTCAAAGCCGACACCTCCTCTACCAAAACCATACCTCTTAATCCTTCCTAAACAGTTCCACTACCTGTTCCACCATTTCTGTTGACCAAGTATTTAACTATACTCACCCAATGGGGGGTGAGTCTCAGTTAAATTACCATACCACTCAATTAGAACAGAAGATGCTTCTGTTTATGAAATACCACCCAGAACATTCCATGGGATTTAGGAGGTGTCAGGGACTAGCAACAAAAGCCAAGTATCTATTTTTCAATTCTATTGCAATGCTCTTATGATCTAATTCTGGTTTCTATATGCAATTATGCATGCATCATGAATAGACTACCAAATTTTCAGTAAAAATTGAAGTGAATTAAGAAATTGATCAAGAGATATATAAACTTTTATTATTTTTTCCCTGAAGTTGAAGTTTGGTCATTATTTAGTATTCCTTTTGTTGTTGTTGTTGTTAGTCTTTGGCTTTTGAGACAGGATCTCACTCTATACCCTGGCTGTCCTGGAACTCACTATGTAGAACAGGCTGGCCTTGAACTCTTAAGAGATCCACGTGCCTCTGTGTCCTGAGTACTGGGATTAAGTACTGGAATATGCCATCATACCCATATCCTATTTTTTTAAGATCTATTTTTATTTATGCACATATGTGTATATCCTGAATCTGTACATCACAGTGTGTGTGTATATATATATATCTGTAGAGGTCAGAAGGGGCTATCAGTTCCCTGAAACTGGAGGCACAGTATTGGGCCACTCTATGTGGGTGCTGGCAATCAAACCCAAGTTCTCTAGAAGATGAGCCAGTGCTGTTAACCACTGAGCTATCAGAGTCTAGCTCCTGTAGAACTTAACCTTAATGTAACTTCTGATTGGGACACTGCTGTGCTTTCTTGTTGCGTATCTTAATTCTAAAGGATCTTAATCCCATTTTCATAATTATACATATATATTTATGACAAAGCTGAATTTATTACAAAGAAAATGTGTGGTGCTACAATTGCATATCCGTCTTCTGATTCATTCTAGTCAAAACATAAGTGTGTCCAGTTGCCTAGCAGTATTGGATTTGGATTTTTAAGAACCAACCAGATTTTCTGTGTTGAAGACAGGCTTACTATTTTTGGATTCATCTTAACATGTGATATTGATGTAGCTGATGCCAAAATCCCAGTTTAAATCGGGATTATCAAATAACTGTGTGACTTTCTGTTAGTAGTGACAAAAGGATGTCTAAAGATTTTGAAAATTTTGTTAAAATATGCTTTAACTTAAAAAAAAAAAGTCACTCTTGGACATGTGTTTACATGTGAGGCGTTAAGCACATCATTACATGGCTGAGTTGGTGCCCTTGGCTGTAAGCTGTCACTGTGTTGATTCTACCATTGAATATCATCAATCCTGGTTTACTTAGATTTTGCTTTCATGCCATACATATGATGAAACATAAAATTCCTTAAAAACAAGCATTTGTCTGAATTATGTATGCCAGATGTACATATGAAATTCAGTGTACTATCTGTTACTAAAATACAAGAGTTGGTTTTCACCCAAGCATGTTGGCACAAACTTATAATCCAGCACTTAGAAACTAAAGCAATTGGATCACAACTTTGAGTCAGCCTGAGCTATATAGTGAGAGCCTTCCCCCTGAGTATAATTGGCTTTCAGATATTTTATACATCTTGTAAAACTATACTAGGAGTCACCTAGTTTAAAATTCTACTCTGTTTTCTTAAAATAGGTATCTGTCATTCATATAACAAAGACAGTGAATTAGCAAAGATGAATACTTATTAGGCAAATGGCTTTGGACAAACTGGTATACACCAGACACCTTCTCTCTGTTACCTCCTGTTCCTCCTTCAGCTATCAGGAGTCAGAACTACACCTTCCTCCCAAGCTCAGCCTGCTGGCCTTCTTAAGCAGGTTCTTGATTCAGACCTTTGCAGTTTACAATAAGATAGGAAAGTCAAATTTTTACTTTAAGTCTGTCGGCCCCACTTTGTGAGAATACAGTAGAGTGATTGTGGTCACCTATGTCCTTTTAATGGTGTTTACATGCCTTAGTGAAATTTATCCTAAGTAGCTAAGCACCAAGGAGAGCATTTTGAATGTTCTGGTTTGGAAACAGTCTGAAAAATATGTTTAGTGTGTCAGGTTACATGCTTATAGTGACCAAAGTCTACATCACCATGACACAAACCACTAACAAAAATTATAACCTTGTGGATTAAAAAAAAATTATTTATTATTTTATGTGTATGGATATTTTGTCTGCTTGTGTGTTTGCTGTTTTTCTCCAAGGCCCTAGATCTCTGTTTCTTTTCCTGTCTGGTGCAGCCCACAGGACACAGAGAGATGCACATGGCTTCTTACATCTTTTGCACCTGGAAAGCACAGGGAAGAGAATTTCAGATGTTGGGTTACTTGTATGCCAGCCGGGAAAGCAAAGGAAGGAAGATTTCCTATGCTTCCACTGGTAGCTTGACCTCTCATCTTTAATAGTTCCAACAATAGTTCTTGAGCAGCCTTTCTGTCTTGGCCTCCTTATTACTGGAATTATTGGTGTGAGACACCAAACTCTACTCCTCTAGGCTGCTTTGTTATATAGATAAATATTTTGGGCATTTTTAACTTTCTTTAAGCACCCCTTAAATTTGCATAGATTTTAAGACTGGTTTATATGCAGGCAAAATTTATTAACTATTTAAAATATGAAAAAATTTCTAGTTAGCATCTTATCAAACTAAACTCTCTGTGTCTAGGCCCTGTTGGAATGAGCCTGGAGTATGCAGTGTGCTTCTAAATGCAAGTATACTTCCACAATTATAGATTTCCTGAAAGACGTATAGTATACTTAGTAAGGTACAGGTATCTTAAAACGCAGGTATCCATTGACCTAAAATATTCTTTTGTGTTGTATCTATGAAAGATGAGGAGTCTTGAGGGCTAGGGAGATAGAAGTTAGGTGCACTTCTAGAGGACCCGAGTTTGGTTCTAACATGGGATGACTCCCAGTTGCCTGTAACTTCAGCTTCTTCTGACCTCCATAGATCCCTACACACATAGCATATTACAGACACAGTATATACATATGAATAAAAATATTAAGGAAAAAAACCAAGAGTCTTAGGGTCTTTTTAAAAAACTCATAGTTCTGTTGACCTTGCTTGTCTCATTGTACTGGCTGTTTTTGTCTGTCAATTTGACACAGGTTAGTCATCAGAAAGGAAAAACCCTCAGTTGAGGAGATGCCTCCATGAGATCTAACTGAAATGCATTTTCTTAATTAGTGATCAGTGCGGGAGGGCTCAGCCCATTGTGGGTGGTGTCATCTCCGGGATGTGGCCCTGGTGCTTTGCCAAAGCAATAAAACCCTGACTAGAACAAGTTGGTACCAGCATAGCAGGGTATTACTGTGACAGGCCTGACCATGTTTGGGGGATGATTGTAGAAGGACTTTGGAACTTCAGGCTAGAAAAGCTGTTAAGATACTAAGAACTTCTAAAGTGAAACTTTTACGTTCCTGGGACAATTGATACTGGTGAGCTGGAGCTAAGAAAAGAGCACTGATTAAGAAGAGACAGCATCCCTGAGGTGAAATCTTCTGGGAAGTGTTTCCTGAAAGAACAGAGAAGCTGTGTTCCAGAGAGAGCTAAGTTTGTATCTTGTGTTGGCAGCCAGACTTAGTACTGTAAATGTCACCCTGGTGGTACTGGTTTTGAAGGGTTTTGAAGGCATGAATGGATCATGAAGAGTGTCTGAGGATTGGCTGTTGTGGGCGGGTTTTTGGCTACACTGCTTTGTGCTCCTAGCTGGTCGCACACTCACACCCACCCAGGAGCTATCTCGGATCCTTGAATGGAAAATACACACACCAGTTACTTTAAAGTGCTTTGGCTATCTCATAGGCTGGGCACTCCTAAACCTCCCCCTGCCACTCAGCTCAACTGGGGAAGTGGCCACTGGGCATATCCCTGAAAACACACATGGCCGTTTGGCTTTATCTCTTGCCGCTACTATGTCCCCTCGTTCTTCTCCCAGTCCTGGTGATTCTCCCTGCCTCCTACCCACACAACTCTAAGTATCCTGCCCCACGGCCAGCCATTGGCCACTGGCATCTTTATTGATAGATCAAGAGCCAGTTGGGGACAAGGTCCTTCAGTGTCCGGACACGTAGATTCGAAGCATTAGCACCAATCTTCAACACTTGGCACTCGGAGAGGCCAGGAGAGGCCACTGTTGAAGGTGCAGCTTCAGTGGCAGTTGAAGGCCCAGGAGTGAAGGGGTTATGTAGAGACGTTGAGGCATGGCACTATGATGATAGCCTGAGAGGTGATTGGTGAAAGTGCAGTCCAGTTGTAGCAGAAGATCTCAGCAGTTTTTAAATGCCAGTACCACAGGACAACTACCATGAACAGGAGCAGCAGTGGAGTTGAGCCAGCCAGAACATAGAAGACAAGCTGTGTATGCTACAAAAGGGCAGAGCTGGAGAAGTGACCCAGACCCTTTGGAGGAGCCCAGAAGATCAAGTCTGGATTCTAGACATTGGACACTCAGTTATTCATACTCTTGTTTAGTTTTGCTTGGTTCAGATTGCGACTATGTCCTAGTTCTTCCCTCTTGAAAAAGGTATTTAATCTAATTTTGATTTCTTATAGGAGCCCACAGCTGAAAAGCCTTGAACTTTTCAAAGAGATTTTGGATTTTTAGAGAGTCTAAAAATTTAATTTGTAAAGACTGTAATCAGTGAGTGAGGGTCCATTGTGGGTGGTGCCATCTCTGGGCTGGTGGTGCTGGGATCTACACAAAAGCAGGCTGTTTCGTTGTAACAATATAACCCAGACTAAGTTACTCATCTACTAACCTATTTTAAAGACTATGCTAGGAGGGCAGGGAAACAAAATAACTTGCTTAAATCTTTCTGTTTACATACTTTAGTAGGATCTTCCATATGCTATGGGATGGTTATTGCATTAAAATGGTATCTTAGTTAGGGTTGCTATTGTTGTGATGAAAGTCCATGACCAAAAACAACATGAGAGGAAAGGGTTTATTTTGCATATGCTTCCACATCACAGGTCATCATCTGGGAACATCAAGACAGGAACTTAGACAGGACAGGAACCTGAAGGCAGAAGCTATTGTAGAGGCCATGGAGGGGCACTGTTATGGCTTGATGTTCATGGTTTGTTCAACCTGCTTTCTTATAGAACTAGGGCCACCAGCCCAGGAATGGTACCACACACAATGGGCTCCATCCTCCCTCATCAATCACTAATTAAGAAAATGTCTTATATGCCTGCTTATAACCCTGTCGTGTGGGGGCAGTTTCTTAATTGGGGTTCTTTCCTCTCAGGTAACTCCAGCTTGTGTCAGTCAAGTTGGTCTAAAAATTAGTTGGCACAGATGGTGTGTGAACTTGTCACCCAGTTGTGTTCTAGGGCTTGAGATAGAGCAGTTGAAGTGTGAACAGAGGGCTCTGCTCATAGTCAGGCTGACGCCTGGTGTCAAACCCCAAACTCAGCTGCTGTGCCAGATAGTTGGCAGTCCTTGTCCTTGAAATGAAGAATGAGTAAAGTGATTTGGCCAATTTACCATTTGATTAATGGCATTTGGCTAGTAAAATGATAATTTTATTTAGCTTTTTAATTATTTATAGATACCAAATCAATAGGTTCAGCAATAACAGAATTAAATATGCATATCTTTTAATATTATATCTTGGAGCTTAATCCAGAGTTTTTTAAACAAGTGAAATGATGGGATTGATTTATACTGTGTGCTTCAACACCACTGATACCAATGGATCTTACAGCATATCTTGACCTTGCTTTCCCAGGAAAGTACTTGCTGTGCTATTTGTAGTTATAATTGCTTCTATATGTGTTTAGGGAATGGAAATTGTATGCTATCCTATGCAAATACTGATTATTAATGTTGGCTTTTAAGGGGTATGTTTGAAGAAAACATTTTAGTTCTAAATATTATTCAAAATTACGTTGTTAATGTTAAAAAATGAGAAAATAATTAGAAAAATTTGACTATAAATATATTTGCTCGAAGGACCTCAGAGTCCTCTGCATCTGAATTTTTTTGTCAGTCATTTAGTCTTTCAAAAGTTCTTTATGAGCATTAAATTAGGTATTCTAATTAGAGCTCCTGGCTGCAGTTAACATGTTCAGTTTTTGTGTACTTGGTTTAGCTTTTATACATAAAACAACTTGGTAATATCAATAGCATATTAGAATCCAAAATAAGCTTTTGGTCTTTTAAACATAGCACTAAAAGATTTTTTTGAGTAGTGTCGGCTCTTAGCTATGACAGAAACATGGGCAATAGCACAGGGATGATTTATGTCTCACAGAGATGATATGAAAGTTCATTTTATAATTGAAACTTTAAAATTAAGTAACTTTGTGATTTGAAAATTTTTAAATTTTTTACTTTTTACTTGGAGGATAAGATCACTTATTCTGTGTTTGTGCATTTTGTATGACTTGGTAACATACTTTATGTTATCTCTGTATCTTAGTGGGACCCTCACCGCCACCCTGTGTTTTTGCTGCTTTAAATTCTGTTTTGTGTAGAACAAATGTTTATGAATATGTATTAGAAACAGATTTTAAAGTTAGTGAAGAGAATTTAAAATTAAGAATCAGATGTACTTTCTTTAAATTTGATATATTTCCTTTCTTATTTCTTTGATAATTTGAAGTACTGGCTTGTTAAATAAAATCTCAGAATGATTTAGTGCCTTTGCAGTAATCTCAAGTAAACGCTAGCATTGTGGGTCAGCTCACTTGTTGCAGGCTTCTTTGAGCAGGTGGTTCTGTTACTTCCAGGAAGATAAGCACCTCGGAGAATCTCCTTCCTTCACACATTTCCCTGTCAGGCATTTGGATGATGCACTGTTGCCTGTACAGTAAAACTAGCCCTGCTTACCACAGCCAGGGCATGTCTTCCAGTGTGTCCATGTTCTTCCTTCCTTCTCCAGGTCGACCACAGAGACTTGTTCCTGGCTCAGTGCCTACTTTTGTGCTCTATGAATATATTTACATATATTTTATATATTTACATATTTACACACACGTACAGAGACACAAATATAAACACACACATATATAAACACGAACAATATTTTAAGATTCCATGGCCCCTATTAACCACTTTTTATTGGTTTGAAATCTGTCGTAGCTTGTATTACAGGACATAGTCCTTCCTTAAACTTTTTGAAGACATTATTGGAAGCCAGAAGTTCCTTTGATGGCATTTACAAATATGACTTAGTGTAGTGTACTGCCTGTCACGTTGTGACAAATGTTGACATACAGAGCATTGCAGCCCTGCCAGTGGAGGGCTGATTGGTCTTTAGGTTATGGTAAAGTGTTGTGTGGGAAGCTGCCAAAACTAAAGTGAGCTGGTTCTTAAGGAAGGGCTGGCAGGAGAAGGTGAGGAATAGCATCATTCTATGTCCACAGCCGTGGCTGCTCTGGCTGTACTCAACAGGATATATGAAGGTGGGGTCTTTAAGCTGTGACCCAGAGAAAATGTGACTGCACTGCCTTTGAAGCTCAAGCTAAGGAAGTTAAAATTATTTGATAAACACCCAGGCACTCAAAGTCTTCAGTAAGGTGACTTGAAAAGGAAGTTCCTGTTTTCTAGAATATTGTTCTGTTAGCTAAATTTAGTAGTTGGGAAGCCAGGCAATGAGAGGCCTTTGGGCGAAGCAGGTAAGGACAGAGATCAAAGGGCCAGTATATGCAGGAGTATATGCAGGAGTATATGCAGGAGTATATGCAGGAGTATATGCAGGAGCTAGGCCCTACAGAGGTGTCAGTGTGGTAGTCAGTCTGAAATTACAGAAAGTAGGGTACATCTACACTGCAGACAGAAGATACTTAATACTTGCCTTTTGATCTATCTGTTGCCTCCAGTGGTTGGTTGGTTTAGAGGGAAAATGTAGAATGGGAGAGAGCCTCACAGTAAATTAGAAGGATCTAAATACCTGCTTTAGTGCTCTGCCTGCCACTCACTGTCCCGATCCTGATTCGACTACTAAACTACTTCAAAGTAATGCAAAGAATGACAGTGTACTCTTGCAAATGAATTAATTTTGTGACCTAATTTGATACATCTAACAAGACTGCTCACCTCATTGTAACCATGAACTCTCATCCTGTCCCTTAGGGAAAATGCAGCCCTTTCTTTGTACACTTGGTTGACTTAGGTTAAAATTTGCCCCTTTCATGACAGAGCATAGCATTTGGAGTTAAGCAAATATGTACAGCAGTCCACTGACTCTGACCTTTTAGCTTGTTGAATGTTGTCTTCCCCAACTTCTAAGACATTGTCTCAATTTTGGAAGGCTTTTGCACCCCACCCTACCCCAACAAATTTATGCTTATCTAATTTAGAAATAACTATTTCTACTCATTCTATCTAGCATGTTTCATGGTTCAACTAGATATTCTTCATATTGTGTGGTTCAAGGGAAATAAAGCCTATCTGTGCTTGTTTGTAGACACAGAGGGAAGCCATAACACTGCAGCTTTACTACCCCTGCTATTTCCTCTTGCTGAGACCCCAGGGGGAACAGCCAGTCACTCAGGACTTACGAGAGCCAGTATAAGCTGTTGGTGATTAATGGCTTGATAATGACCTACCCTATGTCCAGGGATTGGCCAGACCCCATTTTCTGTTGTTTGTTTTCATAATCAAACTTGAGAAGTAGAGTTGGGTCCCAGAAACCTTGGAAGCCCCACGCCACCCCTCGAGACTATATAGTGCTCAGCTTCTGGTTCACTTTCTTTAGCCAGAGGACAGTGTTATTAGACTAGATTCTTTATAATTCAGGAAAGTTATATGCATCATATCTTCTCAGTCTCCAGTACAAAGTCTCTTGTGATCTGCTGTATCTTCAAATCCAAACTATGTGTGTCCTGTGCACTCTTCTTTTGAAAGCTCCCTTGTGGCCAAACACAGCCCTAGCTTTCTTTGAAAAAAAAAAAAAAAAAAAGTTTTATTTTAGCTTCAACAACAGAGAAAACATTCTTTATCTATTTTTAAAATAGGTTTCTTTTTGCATTTTCAATCACTTTCCCAGTATGTAGGCCTTGCCTGTGGAGAGCTATGATCACAGTATGCATTTGGGAGAGGGCGGCCTGGTGGAGGTGACCCTTGTATAGAAGTCATCTGGCTAAGAAGGGAAAACAAAAAGGAGAGATGGATTTTGAAGTCTGAGTCTAGATTTCTAGAAGAATGATGGGAATGATAATATTATTTTAACAGACATTTTTCTATACTCTGATGTTTCAAATGCCAAGGAATACCTACTTTGGTGGTGTAAGGCAGAGAAGGCTGTGGTAGTATTTGTGGTCCCCCAACCCTTTCCCTCCAGTATGTACCACACATTTTGCTTCCTTCTCTCTGAAACTGTGCCAAAGCATTAGAGCAGAGTGTTTTAAAGAACTTTTATATAAACACGAAATAGCCTATCGGTCATTTCGTTTATAATTGTCAGGAGTCATTAAGTCATGTGTGTGTGTTTTCTCTCTCAGGTTCATTTTCCAGACACTGAAAGAGCAGAGTGGCTAAATAAGGTAAGATTAGCATATTCCAAATATTTAGTGGGAATTAGAGGGCCAGAGACCATCTTCCCATATTTGGGAATTTGTGTTAGTATTGAGTTCAGATTGCAATGAGCAGGCTTCCACTCCCCAGAGGACTGTTGCAAATGGTGTCTGACTTTCTTTTAAGAACAAGAGCTGTGTCATCGACCTCAGAAGATTCATGCATGTGCTTGCATGGCATTGCCATCTGGCCTTATGTCTTCTTTCTTGAATAGAGGCTGCTCATATCTGCTTTATAGAAATCACAAGCAATCATTCTGGAAACATTATTATGAAGAGAAAAATAACTCCCAAGAAATTACCAATCTGTAATACCTTTTGGAGGATGTTTTGGTTTCAGTAAGCTTTAGGTTGAATCTCTCTTACCTTGTGTTTTCAGCATCTCTAAGACAATATGATAACCCTAGCTAGACAGGAATGACCCTATAGAACAAGTTAATATGTGGTTATTAAAATGCAAGAGTAGTTACTGAAGTCCATGCCATTTTTGTTGGGTTTAGTGTAGTTTTATTGTGGTATTGAGATCAAACTGAGGGCCTCACTTGTCAAGAGGCAAGTGAGTCACTGAGCCACAATTCCAGACCTCTCTAAAGCTTAAGTTTTCCCACAGTCAGTTGAAGCCATAGGACTTTTAATGACTATTAGATGTGCAGACATGGTTAAACAAATAGCTAAATAAAAGTAGTTTATTGTTGAAGTAAATAAATGCTTAATGTTTAGGACACATTTTGCAGGACTGATTTTTGAATAACAAGACCATTTCTCCTTTTGTTTTAGTTTTCAAAGGCAGACTCTAATAGACTATATGATTTTAATCTTTCTTAGTGACTCAACTACATTATGTATCATATATCATAGCAGTTACCTAACATGAGATCCTTTCTTTCCAGACTGTAAAGCACATGTGGCCCTTTATTTGTCAGTTTATCGAGAAGCTCTTTCGAGAAACTATAGAGCCAGCTGTGCGTGGAGCAAATACCCACCTCAGCACCTTCAGCTTCACGAAAGTGGATGTGGGTCAGCAGGTCAGTTCTCTCCTTCTTCAGTACCCTTCCTTATGCACAGTAGGATTGCTGAGAATGCATGGAACCACTCTAAGGCGCTGAAGGAAATCGTCCATTAGGAAGACCAATTAGAAAGTCGTCAAATTTCTTAGATTCTTCTTCCCAACAGTGTAGTCTGACTTTTCTTGCTTTTTTGGGACATGGGCTTGTTGCCTCACTCTCATTGTGCTATTCTTTATATTTTGTTGTTTCTTTTTTACTTTTTAAAAATCAATTTTTATTTTTGTTTACGTATGTATGTGTGTGTCTGTGTGAGAATATGAGTACGTACATGCAGGTGTTTGTGGAGGCCAGAGATGGTATCTGAGCCCCTAGAGATAGAGTTACAGGCAGTTGTACAAATGCCTAATGGGGGCAATAAGTACCAAAGTCAAGCCCTCTGGAAGAGCAACCGTGCTCTTAACCGCTAGCCATTTTTCCAGCCCTGTTTTGACTTTTTTTAAATAGTGACAATTTTAAATACAGTTTACTAGCCTTAACAAATGTACGTATGTATGTATGTATGTGTGTATATATGTATGTGTGTGTATCAGTGTATAGAGAAGTGCTCTCTTTCTGTATATACATACATATATGTATTTGTTTAAACAAATATTTTTATATAAATTATTGACTTTGATTTTGTTCGTATTCTTTGTTTTTCAGCATTTCCTAAAAGTTAGATGAGAAATCATTTCTTGATGCATATTTATTGTAGGAAATTTTATGATTAAATAAAAAGTTCTAGCATATGATAATTATTTTAAGACAACATTGGGTTTTTTGCATTTATATGTAGTATTACTTTTTAGAGTTTTTGACCATTTCATGCTTGTGTTGTATTTTATGTATGTATTGTACCATATTCATACCCTCATAACCTTCTCTATCCTATTCCCACTACTGTTGACACACTTTTTCTTTCCAACTAATTCCCTTCTCCTTTTATGTCTTTATCCCTCTCCCTCTCTTTCTCTTTCTGTGTGTCTATGTCTGTTATTTTGGCTTCTTGAGACAGTCTTGCTATGAAGCACAGGCTGTCCTTTCAATACAGCTTATAGACCAGGGAGATACTTCAGTGGTTCAGAGCTCCCCTAGAGGATCCAGGTTTGATTCCTAGAACCCATAACAATTAGTTTACTGTCACCTGTGGATCTAACTCAGAAGATCTGTTACTCTCTTATGGCCCCAGCTTGCACATAAGTAAAAATAAGTCTTAATTAAAAAGAAGTACAACGTATTTTATGATCTGTCTTTTGTGGTTGCATATTCAGTTGTCTGTAGCATATATTAGGTATTCTTTTGAGACAGAGAATCATTTTTTAGCCAAGATTGGTTTTGAACTGGCGATCCCATGTTTCAGCTACGTAAGTATTGTGGTTGTAGGCCTGCAGTATCACACTCAAAAGCACTTACCTTCTTTATCTACTCACAAGTCCAATTTTTGGGAAAATTTAAACTGAAAACTTGTAAAACATAAAATTTAAATAATGGAAAGTATTAATAAGGATAGAGTAGAAGAAACGGATCAGATTAAATCAAAAGAGATAAGAGATAAGGGTAAAGGGGGCTTCACAGTACAGGCAGATGTATTTATTACATGTACTAACACAGCACTGCCCATGTTACTGAGACCTCTTTCACTATGGTCGCTTCACAATAGTCTCACATGGATGCCACTATTATTTATATCTTACAGATAGAAAACTGAGAATACAAGCTAAATGAATTGTCAAAGTTAAACTGTGTTATAAAACCAGAATTATACTTGTAGTCTAATGCTTAAATCGTTGTTATTGTGTCTGCTGCTTTATTGTTTGCTTTTAAGCCTTTTTCTATTGTAAATTAAGCTATTTCTTGTTTCAGCCCCTTAGAGTCAATGGTGTTAAGGTTTATACTGAAAATGTAGACAAAAGACAAATTATTCTGGATCTTCAGATTAGGTAAGTTTTTATTTGTGTTATGTTTTTGCCATGGTTTCTGACATATAGTATTCATTTAGCAACATGTATAAGATGAAGGATAAAATAAATATCTTGGCTTTTCTTCATTGTAATTTGACTAAATTCTAGGTCTACATGTTAACAACCTTTGAGTTGCTAACAGTCTAGATAACCATCATTCATTACATGGAATGTGGCTGGAGAGCTGGCTCAGTGGTTAAGAGCACTTGCTACTCCTCTTCCAGACAGCCTGGGTTTGATTCTTGGCACCCACATAGCAGCTCACAACCATCTGTATCTCCAGCCCCAGGGAATCCAGTGGGCACATGCCAGGTACACAGACCTATGTGCAGGCAAAACACCCATACACATAAAAAAAATAAAAATTTTAAAAATATATTGATTAAAAGAAATTATTTACTCTGTAAGAAAACTATAATAAATAATTCTTATGAACCTTAATATAAAAATCCACAACAAAATATTAGCAAGGTAAATCTAGTAGCATAGACTATATACTATCAACAAGTAGAATTTATTTCCAGAATGCAAATGTGATTTGGATATGAAAACCAATCTGTAAAATACACTACTTTATTTTAAGAAGGAAGTGGTGTAGTGGGTAGACCACCTTCATGGTTATCTCCATTGATACAGAAGATATATTTAACAAAATTCAGTATTCTTACATGGTTAAAAAAAAACTTCAACTTAGGAATCCCAATTGAAAAGCAGTGTTTACAAATAATTAGACTTTATAGGAAAAAAATCACAGAAAAAATTTAAAGCCAGGTGTGATGGAATTTCATCCCAGCACTTTAGAGGTGACTGGACTACATTTGAGTTCCAAGCCAGCCAAGGCTACATAGTAAGTGCCTGTCTTTTAAAACCAGAATAAAACAAACAAACCTCTTAAAACTAAAATGAACTCATCAAAGTAGCAAAATGCAGTTAAATCAATTGCATTTCTGTACATTAACAATTAAAAGCCCAAAAAGGAAATAAAGACGATCTTACTTGTAACAGGAGGAATAGTTGGTTGGTAAAATGGTTGCTTTGTTCAGTCCCCAGACCCACTAAGGAAATGAGCATGGGGGTGCAGTTGTAGTCCCAGGATGGAGAAAGCAGAGACAAGAGGATCTCAGATGCTATGGCCAGACAGCCTACCCCAAAGTAGTGAGCCCTAGACATCAGTGAAAGGTTTTCAGAGTAAACAAGGCAGTTGGCTAGTAGGAGTTCAGTCTTCTTTTCTGAGGCTAGACGAAGAATAATTTTTTCAATCATTTGTAAATTTCAAAAGTACACTAATATTAATAATTGTATAGAGTTTTTACTAGTTACTTTTATGTTAGAAAGAAATGTTCAATGTCTTTGCTATGGGAAAATCATTTTTAAAATAATTGATACTTGTGTAAGCATCATTGTCATCAGCGGAATAAATTCGGAGGCACACTTGTATGACTTATGTTGTCCATGCTCCAGAAGGCTTGTCAGCAGGCCTGGATACAAGCTCCATAGTGGTTCCCCTGTGGCTTACGTTAGGCCATATTCCAGAAGCATACCTTGTGCTCATTCATTGTTTTAGCATTAAGTAAATTGAGTGATTCCTTGAGTACACATTAGTTAAAGAAGCATCTTGAATAGCATTAAGTACTCTACTGTATTGTACGCTCCAGACAAAGACCTTAACTACATTGGCAGCAACGTAGACGACAAGTTAAGAAGTAGGAAATAAAGAAAGCATGTGTTAGACTTTACGTTGTTTTAAGAGGAAAACAAATGACAGTTTTTCTTTTAATTAATTTTTTTAAACTCATTCACTTTATATCCTGATCACTGCCTCCCTCCTGGTCAACCCCTCCACCTCCCCTTCTCTGGGCAGGTGGGAGCTCCCTTGGGTATTCCCCCAACCCTGGCACTTCAAGTCTGTGAGGCTAGGTGCTTCCTCTCCCACTGAGTCCACAAGGCAGCCCAGGTAGTAGAACACATCCCCCACACAGGCCACAGCTTTTAGGACAGCCCCATTCCAATTGTCCAGGATCCACAGGAAGGTCAACTGCATGTCTGCTACATATGAGCAGGGAGGCCTAGGTCCAGCTCATGTATGTTCTTTGGTTGGTGGTTGACACTCTGAGAGCCCCAAGGGCCCAGCTTAGTTGACTCTGTTCCTGTCCCCACTGAGACCTGCAGTCCTTCCTCCCGTTCTACCTTAGGAGTCCCCAAGCTCCATCCACTGTCCGGCTGTGGGTGCATCTGTCTGAGTCAGCTGCTGGGTGGAGCCTCTCAGAGGACAACATGCTCCTGTCTGCAAGCATAACACTATCATTAATAGTGTTAGGGAAATAGTGTTGGTGCCTGCCCATGGGGTAGTGGGTCATTCCCTCAGGCTCTGCTCCCTCCCCTGTGCCTGCATTACTTGTAGACAGGATAAATTTTGGGTTGAAAGTTTTGTGGGTGGGTTGGTGTCTCTGTTGTTCCACTGGGGTTCCTGTCTGACTACAGGAAGTGACCTCTTCAGGTTCCATAACCCCAGTGTAGTGAGTCACAGCTAAGGTCACCCTTATTGATTCTTTGGTGCCTCTCTTATTCCAGGTCTCTGTCTCATCCTGGAGATGTCCCCTACCCCTGTCAGTTGTAGGTGTCCATTAATTTTAGTTTTATAACAGGTTATTAGTGAATTTAGCAGCAAGGTAGAGAATAATTTTGCTCATGTACTTAGATCAGCAGATCTCAACCTGTGAGTCATGACATTGGAAAACACATATTTCTTATGGTCTTAGGAACTGAGACATTGCTCAATAGTTATGAAGTAGTAATGAAGGTAATGTTATGGTTGGAGCCTCCCCAACATGAGGAACTGTATTAATGAGTTTCAGCATTAGGAAGGTTGAGATCCACTGGCTTGGACCCTTCCTGATCTTTATTCATCAAATTCCCCAGACTTGCACAAATAGGTTTTACCCTACTTCTAAGAAGCAAGGATAGGCAGTTATTTGTCAGTTTCACAAAGCTAGAATCATTTGTAAGCAGGGAGCCAATTGAGAAACAACTTCTGTAAGATCAGGGCTGTAGGAAGGCCTGTAGAACACTTGATCTGTGAGGGCCCACTCATTGTGTGTATTGCCATCCCTAGGGTGGTGGTCTTAGGTTCTGTAAGAAAGCAGGCTGAGTAAGCCATGGAGACCAAGCCAGTAAGCAGCACCCTCCATGGCCTCTGCATCAGCTCCTGCTTCCAGGTTCCTGCCCTGCTTGAGTTGCTGCCCTCACTAACTTTGATGAGTTGATACATGGAACTGTGAGTGATGTAAACTCCTTCCTCCCCAACTTGCTTTTGGTCATGGTGTTTCATTCATCATAGCAGTAGTACTCTCGGATAAGACAGATGAAATCCCACCCATACCATCCCATGTGGAATGCATTTAGGGTTTCATGTTTATGTTGGAAGTAAATGCCTGCTTTGCATTATTATAGTAAAGAACCATTTGTTTTACATTTGTGTTTGAAGTTAATCTCTGAGGAAAATGAAGGTTCAAAAAAAGCTGTTTTTAACCTTTAGCGCCATAAAACCCTTTAGCATCTGAGTGAGGATTTTTGTGACTAAGGAAGAAGGTGGTGAGATCTACTGTTGACAAAATAACCTTTGTTGTGTTTTAAACAAAGGTTTTTTGTACACATAAAAACACCTTCCATCCAAGAAGTGCTCCAAAAATAACACATTGTTATTCATATTTTTCTTTGAAGCTACATGTTTACATGCTTTTAAAATGTTTGTTTTTTGCGATAGGATCTGAGCCCTCTGTGTAGATAAGGATGGTGCCATTCTCCTGCTTGTTGTTTGAGGGCTAAGAGTCCAGCATACCCTCCAGGCCTCATTTGTGTAAGACTGTACATTAAACCCAGAGCCTCTTTCTTATATGCCAGTCTACCAACTAGCTCCAACCTCATCCGCTTTATTTTTGTTTGTTTTGGTTTTCTGAGACAGGGTGTCACACTGTATAGTCCAGACTGACCTTACACTGGCAGTCCTTGAGCTTCAGCCTCTCATGTGTTGGGGATCTAAATTTATTTAAGATTTTTATGATGGCAAAAGTAAGAGTATATGCACTATGCACAGTATTTGTCCCAGGTGATACAGCAGCTATGACCCTGACAGCACTGTGTCAGTAAAGCCCAGAGTAAGAGAATAATCTTGTGGTATCAGCTACATTTTCAATCCATTTTGCTTACAGTATGGACATGTCTATTTCATCATCGTTCTGTCTGATT
Organism: Arvicanthis niloticus; assembly: GCF_011762505.2. NCBI lineage: Eukaryota > Metazoa > Chordata > Mammalia > Rodentia > Muridae > Arvicanthis > Arvicanthis niloticus. The sequence goes on along the minus strand of NC_133430.1, from coordinate 3,422,845 downwards.
ATGTACTTTGCACTGCCTATCGTGATAGAGAGCTAAGAGGATGATTCATTCCACTCACTTTATGTAATGCAGAATTTTTCTGTGCTAGTTTTGTAGGAAATTGTGAGATTGATTTGGAGATCAAAAGATATTTTTGTAGAGCTGGTGTGAAAAGTATTCAGGTAAGTTTTTCAAATTTTCATTTTAGATTTTCTAGGCTGTATTCAGAAAGAAAAGCTATGGAGTTTTTATTAGCTAGGAAGGTTTTTGAAGTAATTTTGTATTTGTGGTTATAGTTGAATAAAGTGTGAAGCCATGTGCTTAAAAGTCACCAAGTGACTTTGAAGAGCCCTGTTTTCTGACTTGCGGTTTCCTGTCTGAGTTCAGATCCATGGGACAATGCGGGTGATCCTGGAGCCCCTGATTGGAGACATGCCGTTAGTTGGAGCTCTGTCCATCTTCTTCCTCAGGAAGCCAGTGAGTAGCATTTCTTTCATGATGTCGTGCTCATCCTGCCTCTCCTGGCGGGAACGTGGGTGCACAGAAGGATGGCGTGGAGGAACACAGTTCTGCCCTAGCTCTTCCCCGTCTGATGCATGGTTCCTGAGTCTTTAACTTCTGTATGCCTTAAGTGAGACTTTTATCTCTTGATAAACAATGGTCTTTCCTGAATATAAAAATGTTTGTTTGTGGAAGTTAGAAAAATTATTTTTAGCTAAGTAAAATGAAGATACATTTGGCCTATTACTAAGTATGATTTTATACCATTTGCTTATTTAATCCTCATATTGTTTCCTTGTACTGACCTGGACCTGACATTAAGAGGTCTATTCAGATAAGTCACACAACAATTAAGTATTAGAGCTTTGGCATAGATCCATATCAGTCCGGTACGGGTTTTATATTCCTAAACACCTGAAGGCAATGCCATGCCTGTAAATCTCCCTCTGACTGCTCTCCTGAGATACGTATGCCTTCCTTGATGGTGGTGGTGGGGTCCAGTATTTGATGAAGTACACATACAGCTCTGTGTGTTGTGATTCTAAATGGAATTTTTGATTGGTCTTTGAATACTTGGCTAAGCATCATGTTGTCAATTCATATTTTTTAGATTGTATTTCTTTTCATTATTGTAAATGCTCTGTGCTTGAAATAAGGAAAACAAAGCTATTTCTTACCCTTACCTGACTCCTGCAGCCAGTGATTACTGGTATTTTAGTGTCTTTTTCTTTCTTCTTCTTTTTTTATTTTTTTTTTTATTTTTATTTTTTTTTTGGTTTTTCGAGACAGGGTTTCTCTGTGTAGCCCTGGCTGTCCTGGAACTCACTCTGTAGACCAGGCTGGCCTCGAACTCAGAAATCCGCCTGCCTCTGCCTCCCAAGTGCTGGGATTAAAGGCGTGTGCCACCACCGCCCGGCTCTTCTTCTTTTTTTAATGCTGAGAATTGAAGGCAGGGCTGTGTGTGTGCTGGGCAAGCTTTCACTCTGGCCACACTTCTCTCTGCCTAACTGCATCCCAAGATCCCACCACAGGCACGCACTGCCCTGGGAAGCAAAGTGGGAACTGTGCCCTCCACTTTTTATTTTCCTTTTCTCCAGAGTTCTATCTTGAGCCGTTTTGTGTCACTTATTTCTAGGTTTCTGTCTTCCAGGACTAGTTCCCACCATAGTTTTGAAAGTTGTACAGCAGAGGCCATTAGTGCTAAAGTGAAGGGCACATCTGTTTGCAGAGCTCAGGGAGCCGAGGGGAGCTGCCTCTCAGGAGGACACTGCTGTGATACTCAGCAAGGGCCTGGGAGGGGCTACTGACATCATGCGTAATTTAAAATGGGGCTGTTAATGTGTGTAACTTGGCTCAAAAGACCTACTGAGAATTATTGCTTGATTTTAAAAATACAGTGGACCTAGGCCAAAGTACAGCATGGCCAGTGCTTTGTGCATGACGTCACACTGTTGCTTTAGCACTGTTGTTTTCTCTTCCTTACTTTTAATGTGTTCATGTAGACAATGTACATTACACTTCCAAAAGCTATCAAGGAATACACTAATTTTTACTTTATTAGAATTTTGAGAAATCTATGAAAGATTTAAAATACATCTTTTTTTCTCCTACTAGTTTTTTTTTTTAAAGAAAGCAGTTTATGTAAAACCTGACTCCATTAATGAGTATTTAAAATGTTCTTTAATATGTTGCTAAAAGCTTTATCTGTCTTTGGAAATATTCTTAATATAAAGATTAGAAAACTAAAACCAAGACCTCTAGTCTTCCTCAGAATTTAACTGTGCTCTTTCATAGATTTGTACTTCCACAGATGAAGGCACTTGTAGAGTAACTTACAGCATTAACTCCCAACGGGTGTTGGAGTGCCTGGAAGAAAAGGATGAGGCTGAAATGTTCAGTCACCCTTTTCCTTATATGGTGAATAAAGCCACTGAACATGCTTTAGCGGGAAGGGAAGGGAATTTTCTTCAGTTACTTTCAGCTGGAAAATATGAGAACTTATTGCTGTTAGCTGCCAAATAATTCTTCCTGAGTCTGGTGAAAAAAATACAACCAGAAGGGCCTTTTAGTTTTACTGTTTTTTTTTTTTTTCTTTTTAAAAAACTGCCCAGATGATTCAGAAACAAGTGCCAGACACTTGTATAAAACAGTTTCATATTGAATCTGCCTTCTAGTTTGTTTAATTAGTTTTGATAATGTGATACTTGTGGATGGAGTGACCCCGAACATTCTTGACATGATGAAGTTTGAAGCCAAGTGAACAGTCCAAGTGGAACAGTGGCGGTGTGCTTTGGAGACAGGGGGCCCCACAGTGTGGATTCTTGGTGGCAGCTTTGCACTGCCTGATTTCTACTCCTTGTCTTCTTTTCATGCTGTTTCTCTAAGTCCCAGTTGCCTGTCTGTGAGAGAGGAGTGACACTACCCTGTAGCTCACAATTAAATATCTGTGCTCTTAAAAGCACACAGTAAGCCTTTACATTTTTAAAGAACTAAATATATGTTAGCATTTTGTTGAGGTTTTAACACTAGAGTGATGCTAGGGTAAGGGGGACAAGTATGGATAAATACTTCGGTAATGGATAGGACAGACCCCAGTGGTGGAGTCTTTGTCTGCTGTGTGTTCCGCAGTAGGTTTTGAATCCTTGGGAATGAAAAGAAAGCTTGGATAACAGAAGGAAGGGTGGGGAGTTAGAGAGCACAGTCAGTGTCTGTTGTATATTTCAAGGACCTGATCCCAGATGCTGAGCCTGTGTCAGAAACCTTCGTATTGTAGCATGTGTCCATAAACCCAGTGCTGGGGGCTGGGCATACTGACAAGGATTTTCCCAGGGCTCACTGCCCACCTGGTAAAAAAGCCGTTCTAGAAAGTTGGTTAACTCTGTTTTGGGAGACCTTGTCTTAAAAGTGAAGAGCAATACAGGAAGAAAACCAATGTTAATCTCTAGCCTACACATATATGTACATGTGCACATGCACCCACACAAGTACATACATAAAAAAAAATAATTTAGAACAACCAGATGGATTCCTTTTTGTCATTAGACGTGTATAGAGAATTGAGCCTAAGTAGGTAGATTTTGGATATGCCTAAAGCATGTGTCCTAAAGGGTTCATATCAATGCAAAACCACAGCTCTTATTTCAAAGGGGATAGAAGATAGTTTATTTTGGAATCAACTATGAGTGTTCTTGGCCTGGGAATAGAGATTTAGGTTTTCCCAAATTCCATGTTCCAAATATGGTAACAGTTTGAGGAAGTTTTTATAGTAACAGAACAAAGTCATAAATAAAAGCACCTTTCAAGTAATTGGTGGAAATGTTAGGCAGATGAAAGCAAAGTAGTGCAATCTCTGCTATAGGCGTCAGATACTGTCTGATGATACTCTTAGCCTTCTGGCTGATGAAAGCTAGTGGTCTCTAATACATTCTAAAAGGTTTTCTCTGTGAGTCACAAAGATGTGAAGTCAAACACAGAGGTAAGCAAGGAGTGACAATTAAGGAAGCTAAAGGTAGCCCAAATGAATTATAACTAGATCCTGGTCCTGGACCATGCTAGCCCTACACTCACTGGTGTTCTTATCATTTCTCAGACTTACAGAAGGGGCAAAGGGAAACATGCTCCTCTTCAGGAACTTTTGTTCACAAGGTGTTTTCAGAGTCTTCAGTTAACCCCAAAAGAACAGGTTATGAAGGCAGGTCTTTTCCAGAAGTCCTCCACAGAGCAACCTAGGCTTGCTCCATGTGATTTTTTTTTTTTTTTTTTTTTTTGAAGACTTCATTTCAGCCAGGTGAAGGAGATTTCTTTGTGAAGTAGAACTATCTTCCTTTTAGACTTACAATAGGAAGAACTTGAATCTTACTTGGCTAAAATCCCAGAACTTAAAATATTTTAAGTAAAGGGAATGTTAAAGAAGGATAGAGATTTCTTAAATGTAGAAATTTTGTTTATTGTACAGTTGAATCTCAGAACCAAATTGGAATCAGTTTGAGGTTTTTTTTTTTGTTTTGTTTTGTTTTGTTTTTTTTTTGGCAACTAGAGGAAGACAGTGAACTGTAATGGTTAACTGATTTTCGGAGCCAGTGGAAAAGCAGCGCAGTGTGTCAGGTTGAGTGATCATGGCTTTTGCTTCCTTCTCTCCCTGAGAGAACAGCTGTGGTTTTCCAGGCCATATCTGTGATCTGTGTGTTCTCTCCCTGACTCACTCCCTCCTTCCGCCCCTTTTTCCCTCTCCCCCCATTTGGATAGACCAGGTCTGGGATTAAGAGAGTTGTAGTACAGAGGCTCATTCTGCCATTCTTGCAGATAAGTCTGCAGACAGGCCTGTAGATTCAAACCACACCTTAAGTAGTCCAATATTATTTACCATGCTGAGTTTACTCTGATCCTGTGAAACCTATGGTTTGATGTCTTTAATAATTTGGACCGTTTTGCATACCCTCTGTAACCCTGTTCCATCCTGAGCTGCAAGGTAGAGCTCTCACTGGCTGCTTTCCTTACCTGTGCTGAGTGTTTGCTGCAGGTCTTCTGGAGTATAGGCAAAGCCTAGGATTGCAACCCCTAAAGGACCTCACTGCAAGGCTTTCTTTGTGCCCATCTACAGTGACAACTGGTCTCCTTGGCTACAGTCCTAGAAGAAGTGTTCTTTCTGGCCTGATGTGTACGAAATACAGATGTATATATACAGGGCCCACGTTGGTTTCCATGCCCCTGTGCTGTGGATCTCTGGTTCACTCACTCTTGGTCTTCAGCGTTTCCTTGGAGTCTAGCATAAGTTGTCTCACCAGCCTCTGTGGAGGCTTACTCTTCATTCACACTGCTTCTGTCTCTCTGTTGTGGCCTTTACTCTGCCTCAACGCTTTGGGGCTAAGTGCTCTGGTCAAGAGAGAGAGAGTGTGGCTCTTGGGGCAGGAGACACGAAGAATGGAGACAAGACAGAAAGTCTGATCAAGTCCCTTCTTATCAAGTCTCTTTTATTGAGTCTCTTCCATTGAAGGGAAGTCTGAGGTATTTATATACACAAGCAGGAGAACACAGGTGAAAACACTTTACCACGTGCACCATACAGCTGAGGTCACTAAACAGCAAAACAAGCTATGTGGGATAAACAATATATTTATCAGAGTGTGCTTCAGCTGTTGTAGGCTTTTGACAACCAAGTCTTTCATCAGGGTATATGGTTCCAGATGGCTGCAAAGTTGATCTAGCCGCTTTCTGCTAAAGTCGGCTCCCAACATCTCTCTTCTTCAGAGTTGCCTCAGAGAAAACTTGTCACCTGGTTGGGCCCCAAGGACTCAGCTTCATGTGCCGTCAGAGTAGTGCAGGTTTTTCTTTCTTCTTTTGCCTTAGTCATGAGGCTTAAAACATAAGGGAGACATTCTTTAGCTTTACTGCCAGCCCCAAGCTACTTAATAAACATGGGCTGAGACCCCACTGAAGACCTGCGGAGCTGACCATCAGCTTGCATCTGTAACCAACTTCCCAAATAACCCACCTCAGACATGTGCCAATTAGTCAGGGCCTGTTGCTGTTGTCACACTGTAGGCTTTACTACATCCCTCAGCCCCATCTTCAAATAGGAGAGAGAGAGAGAGAGAGAGAGAGAGAGAGTGTGTGTGTACAGTGGTACACATGTCAAAGTCAGATGGCAAGTTATAGAAGTCAGTTCTCTCCTTCTACCATAGGTCCCAGGTCATCAGACTTGGCAGCAAGTACCTTTACACCCTGAGCCATCTATCTCAGTGGCTCATCTCTGTGGTTTTCATGAAATTTGTGCACGTGTTTTGTTGTTCCAGGTAAAACATGACATTCTTTCATAAGCATGGACAGTATTCTCTATTGTGCTTCTGCCACAGTTCAGAGATGACTCCCTGTGTCTGGAAACACGTTCCTCATATGCCCTAGCTTATTGAATTAGAGACCTTTAGTCATCCAGAGGCCCTGGGTTTCATTGTCCTAACATGAGTTTTTAGGGAAATCAGATAGTTGCATTTCCAAGGCTGCTTCTCAAAGGGCTACCATTCCTCCTGGTTGTTTTTCCTTGTGTCCTCATGAGCTTACCCCTTCTCACATATGCACTCTCTCACACGCTCACTTACACTGTTCTATAGACTTGTTCTCACACACTCGTGTTCACAAACACCTGCACTTTGACAATTGATCTTTCTCACGGAGTGTGGAGTGTGCTGGTTTAAATGAAATGACCCTCATAGGCTCATGTATGTGAATGGTTCTCCAGGTTGGTAGAACTGTTTGGTTGTACCAATGGTAAGGATTAGGAGATATGTCCATTGATGCTGCATTTTGAGGTTTCAAAAGCTCACACCATTCCCATTTAGCTCTCTCTGTGGCTGAGATGTAAGCTCTCAGCTACTGCTCCAGCTCCGTGCCTGTCTGCCTGCTGCCACCATGATGATGATGATGATGATGGACTCCAACCTTCTAGAACTGTGATTTCTCCGTAAATGTTTCTTTTAACAGTTGCCTTGGTCAGGGTCTCTCTTCCCAGAAATTAAAAGTAAGAAACCTACTCATTTTCTTTTTTATTTATTTTTTTTTTATTTTTTATTTTTATTTTTTATTTATTTATTTATTTATTTTTTTTTTTTGGTTTTTCGAGACAGGGTTTCTCTGTATAGCCTTGGCTATCCTGGAACTCACTTGGTAGACCAGGTTGGCCTCGAACTCAGAAATCCGCCTGCCTCTGCCTCCCAAGTGCTGGGATTAAAGGCGTGCGCCACCACTGCCCGGCTTCTTTTTGTTTTTAATTGGATATTTTATTTACATTTCAGATGTTATCCCCTTACCCCATTCCCCCCCCCACCCCCCATCCAGGAACCCCTTATTCTATCTCCCTTCCTCCTGTTTCTGTGAGGATGTGCACACACACCCCTACTCCCACCTCCCCACCCTCGAATTCCCCCACACTCAGTGTCCAGCCTCCATGGGACCAAGGATCTCCTCTCCCACCTATGCCTTACAAGGCCATCCTCCCCTATATGTACAGATGGAGTCATGGGTCCTTCCCTATGTGCTCCCAGGTGGTTTAGACCCTGGGTGCTCTGCTTGGTTGGTATTGTTGTTCTCCTCTTGGGGTCGCAAACCCTTTTAGCTCCTTCAGCTCCTCTTCTCTAACTCCTTTGTTGGGAACCCCTTGATCACTTCAATGGTTAGCTGTGAGCATCTGCCTCTGAATATGTCAGACTCTGGCAGACCTCTAAGGAGACAGCTTCTGTCAGCATGCACTTCCTGACATCCATATCAGTGTCTACCTTTGGTGACTGCATATGGGATGGATACCCAGGTGGAATGGTCTCCAGACAGCCCCTCCTTCAGTTTCTGTCTCACACTTTGTCTCCGTATTTGCTCCCTTGAGTATTTTGTTACTCCTTCTAAGTAGGACCGAAGCACCCACACTTGGTCTTCCTTCTTCATGAGCTTCATGTGGTCTGTGAGTTGAATCTTGGGTATTTCGAGCTTTTGGGCTAATTAATATTCAATTATCAGTGAGCAAATACCACGTGTACTCTTGTGATTGGGTTACTTCACTTGGGATGATATTTTCTAGTTCCATCCATTTGCCTAAGAATTTCTCAAATTCATTGTTTTTAATAGCTGAGTAATACTCCATTGAGTAAATGTACTACATTTTCTGTATCCATTCCTCTGTTGAATGACATCTGGGTTCTTTCCAGCTTCTGGCTATTATAAATAAGGCTGCTATGAACATAGTGGAGTATATGTCCTTGTTATATGTTGGAGTGTTTTCTGGATATATACCCAGGAGTGGTATAGCTGGGTCCTCAGTTCAATTTTCTGAGGAACTGCCAGACTGATTTCCAGAGTGGTTGCACCATTTTGCAATTGCACCAACAATGCAGGAGTGTTCCTCTTTCTCCACATCCTCGCCATCATCTACTATCACCTGAGTTTTTGATCTTAGCCATTCTGACTGGTGTGAGGTGGAATCTCAGGGTTGTTTTGATTTACATTTCCCTGATGACTAAGGATGTTGAACACTTCTTTAGGTGCTTCTAGGCCATTCAAGTTTCCTCAGTTGAGAATTCTTTGTTTAGCTCTGTACCCCATTTTTTAATAGGTTATTTGGTTGTCTGGAGTCTAACTTCTTGAGTTCTTTGTATATATTGGATATTAGCCCTCTATCGGATGTAGGATCGGTAAAGATCTTTTCCCAATCTGTTGGTTGCCGTTTTGTCTTATTGACAGTGTCCTTTGCCTTACAGAAGCTTTGCCATTCTATGAGGCCCTCCCTACTCATTTTCTAACATTCACTTTCTCTCACACTCATCCTCATACCACAAACAGACCCTTGTCATGCTCATTTACACACTCCTCTCACCCATGTATACAACCTTTCATTTTATTACACTCTCCATTGGTTACTTTTCCTTTGGCTATGTTAAATAACCCTGAGAAAAGCAACTTATGGGGAAAAGGGTTGATTTCAGCTCACAGTTTGAAGGTTCAGCCCATCATGATGGAGAAGTGATAGCAGCAGGAGTCTGAGGGGGCTGGTCACATTGCCTCCACAACCAGGAAACAGCAGGAGATGTGTGCTTTAGTTAAATAGCCTTTCCTTTTCGTTCAGTTTAGGACTCTGGCCTGTGGAATGATGCCACCACATCTAGGGGCAGGTCTTCCCACCTCAGTTAAGGCAGTTGAGATAATCTTTCACAGGCGTCCAGATGTTTGCCTCCTCAGTAATTGTCAAGTGGAATACTCACTATCAGTGCTCACCTATGCTTGCTCTGGTGTGCTGTGTTTTCATGCTAGATCTTCTCTCTGCCTGCTCACTTTTCCACATTCACTTTTCTCTGAGGCTCATCCTTTCTTATACACACTTTTCCTTTCTAACATTCCACTCTGTCACTCTTAATTTGTTTTTTATTTGTAAAGTCATCATACATTTACTTCTTCATGTTCGTCCTCGTGCACAGACACACTTACATTTCTTACTTTCCCTTCCTCACCTAATCCTGAGCTTTGAACATCCCCATAGCTCAGAATCTTTCTTATTGACAGCAAGTGACTTGTACATTTATTACTGTGTTTTGTGTTTTTATTTTGTAAGTTTTCATTTCTATTTTGTCTGTAGCATAATTCTGGTGGTTGGTGAAGTTCTTTTTAGCTAAAGCTAGTCCCTGTTTTACCTGAGTATTTTAACAGGTCTTAACACACCAGCTAAAATTAGTTTCACTCTGACACCTGTCTTTGTCTCAGCCAAGTATTTAACAGATCCAAAATGTCTCATAGCTACTTAGGTCCCTAATAAAATCTCATTATAATGCAAATCTCAAGTATGAATCATTACATTCTTAAATAATGACAGCATAAATAAATACTATGAAAAGGATTATTAATTGTCAAATTGTTTAGGATAGAACTCTTCTACTTTAGTACTGTTAAGGCGGGGTACTGAGATGGAGTTGGGGGTGGATATGCTTAAAGATACATTGTGCATATGTATGTATGACATTCTCAAAAAATAAGTATTAAAAATATATGAATAATGATTAAATTTAATACCTCTCCTCCAAAGAGTGTCTTAAATAGGATAGTGACAAGCCGGGCAGTGGTGATGTAAGCCTTTAATCCCAGCACTTGGGAGGCAGTGGCAGGTGGATTTCTGAGTTCAAGGCCAACCTGGTCCACTGAGTTTCAGTATAGCCAGGGCTACACAGAGAAACCCTGTCTCGAAAAACCAAAAAAAAAAAAACCCAACTACAACAACCAGGATAGTGACATATAAACTTATGCCTAGGAAACTTGCAACTAAAGTGTTTCTTTTTCTAAGAAAATTGTTAAATAATACTTTTTTGGATTTCATCCTCTTTATTGTTTTTATACTGGTCTCACCTGGTCTTATTTAGAAGCTTCTAAATGTGCCCACTCAATAAACCAACCCTCTCCTAGAGTCTGTATGACTTCCTTGACCCATAGCTCTCTGTATAGTGCTACCATAAATAGCTATCTTTTGGTAAGAACACATACATATAAGGTACTTCGATTTGAATTTGAGTTAAAAGCACACATTTTATATTACATTGTTAGTATATCTTTAGTTCCTAAAGTAGATTTGTGATCAACAGAAAGGGTTTTTATAACTAAATCATAAAATTGTGTCGTAAATGTCCTTTAATTTTATTTTAAAGGTTGTATTGTAATCTTTTATTAAATTTTTAATTTTTAAAATATATAATCTGGTCATATTCTTTCTCCTAACCCAAGTCTTCCCAGGCCCTCCACACCTTCCTACTCAATTTTGTTTTCTCTCTCTCTTAAAAATAAAAAAGAAAGAAAAACCAATAAAACAAAAAAGTCAAAAATGCCAAACAATAACAACAGCAACAAAAAAAGCAAACACAAAAACCTATGAAGTTCATTTTTGTGTTGATCATAATCATGAGGCCTGTTTTAAACATATTGCCCCTCTCCCAGCAGGCATCTCTTGCAAGCAGCTTCCTGATTAGGGCTGGGACTTTGTGCTGCCTTCGTTTTTACTGTGCAGGGGTCTTCCCTATGCTGCAGTCTCTGTGAGCTCACATGGGCATCAGTGCTTTTGTGTCTGGAAGACGTTGTTTCCTTGGAGTCTTCCACCACCTCTGCTCTTACACTTCTTCTGCTTACTCTTTGCCGTAGATGCCCACTTGTGAGGGAAGGGGTTTGATAAAGACATCTTGTTTGAGACCGAATGCTTCACTGTCTGCACGTTGTCTAGTTGAGGGTTCTATGTTAATTAACAGTTTCTGCACATAGTTACAGCAGTATGTCATTAGGAGTCATTTTATTGCTATGCTCATTTGGTAAAACAGTAATAGGCTTTCCCTTAGGTTTCAGGTTCTTGGCCACCTTAACAGTATCAGGTGGAATTATATTTCAGGGAGTGGACCTTAAATCCAGCCAAAAAGTGGTTGGTTCCTTTCATACTATTTTTGACACTGTTGCACCAATATATCTTGCAGGCAGGTTGCTGTTGTAGGTGCATGGTTTGTAGCTGGATGAGACTGATGATTCTTTTTCTCCTCTGGTGGCCTGTGAAGTACCTCCCAGTAGTGTTGGAGTTTCTAGTTGGGCACCAGCTCGAGTTCTACATGTTCAAGGATGTAAATAAGTGATATCTTCAGGAATAGGGTCTTGCCTTCATGTTGTGGGGGGTAACCACATTATATCCTTTTAAATCTTGTGCCATGTAGTTGTCCAGGTGTTTTGGGTTTTTTGTTTGTTTGTTTCATTGATTGATTGAATTGGGGGAGGGGGGGTTGGCTTGTTTTTTATTTGTTTGTTCTTTGTTTTGTTTTGTTTGAGACCTAGTTACTCTGTGTAGCCTTGACTGCCCTGGAACTCACTCTAAAGACCAGGCTGACCTTGAATCCAGGATCCACCTGCCTAGTCTTTCTGTGTTTTATGACATTTTTTCTCCTGCTGGAAAGCAATCAGGAAGGATTTTTTGAAACTTATTACTTCTTTCCTTAGCTTTGCTCTGTAGAGAGAGACTGTACAATTTCACTTAATGTGTCCTCTACAAGTAATAAACGTTGAGTATTTTATTGTGAACAGTATCCATTTTATTAGAGAAAATCACTATTTACAACCAGTTGTTTTAACTGTTTATGTCTACTTAATAGACTCCTACCTAAATATGTAAGAATTTCTGAGATGACTATAAATATCCAATGAATAGATAGAACATGTTCTATTCATAGGAATATGAAAGTTAAAAATTCAAAGTAAAGTACTGTTGTTCTATTACCAATTAGGGTAAGTTTTAATATCTGGTTTTGGTAGCAACATGGAGAAGAAATGTTTCTATCCAATACTTTTGTTGGTAATAGAAATTTAAGTAGTAATTTGGGAGATCACGAGGTATTGATAATGAAAATGAATGCCTTTATCTTTTAGCACCATGTTCCACTTCAAAATTTTTGCTTTTCATGGTATTCGTGGGGAGTTTTCTGTTTGTACTATGGATCTTGGGGATTAGATCTAGATCATCAGGTTTGTGTGGCAGGCACTTTTACCTGATGGGTTATTTTGCCGACTCATCCCCCCATTTTTGAATGTTAGGCTGTGTGTGTATAAATGCGCGTATTCATGCTGGCCATGATGGCACACATGTTTAATCCCAGGACTTGGGAGGCAGAGACAGGAAATCTCTGCGAGTCTAAGACCAGCCTGGTTTTCATGAGTTCCAGCCAGCTCAGGGTACACAGTGAGATTCTGTCTCAAACAAATAACAAAACAAACTAACAAAACAAAGGATAATTGTCAAGGCTCACACTGCCCGGCTTGGGGGCCACTGTGTAGGGATGGATGTAGAGTGGGGATGGAGGGGTAAGAGACATGAAGAATGGAGACAAGACAGGGTGTGTGGTCAAGTCTCTAGTCTCGTTTATTGCAAGGAAATCCTGGGTATTTATAAGCACAAGCAGGGGAACACAGATGAAGACACTTTACCACGTGCACCTTGCAGCTGGGGGCAATAAACAACAAAACAAGATATGTGGGATAAACAAGATGTTTATCAGAGTGTGCTCAGTTGTTGTAGGCTGTTGAAAATAAGTCTCTTGTCAGGGTATATGGTCCGAGATGGCTGCAAAGATGACAGCCGCTTTCTGCTAGGAATCGGCTCCCAACAGATAATCACTGAATTGTTAACTTTGATAAAGGAGACATTGATATTCCAGGGACCTGTGCATAAGAGAAAGGGCAGATAAATTATTATATATTTTTAGTAGAGAAAACTATGACGTTATAAAATACGAACCGAGCAGGTCTTCGTGTGTAATGAAAGTAGTACATCTTTGATGCACATGTTGGGAAAAAGTGTGGCAATGCTTATCATACTTATTTCACAAACCTGTTTGGATTTGCTATGATAGATACATAGAAACTGTTTTGATATTTAATATTTTTCTTGTTTTTAAAAAACAGCTTTTAGAGATTAACTGGACAGGACTGACTAATCTTCTGGACATCCCTGGATTGAAGTAAGTCTTGTTGGCCTGCATGGAGTTGCCACTGTTCTTTCCCAGCTCTTGGCTGCCTTTTGTCGCCTTACTTCCAGAGAGAGTAGGCAAACATGGACCTGGATATGAAGTTTCTAACCACAGACTTGGAAGCTCTTCTCTATCCTGTAACCATTTAGTGGATAGAAAACAAGGAAATTGTCCTTTAGCAGGCACTCGAGTCACCAACAGCACATTGTCCTGTGAGAGGGTTAGCAGAGCCACTGTCATATGTCTGACGTGGTAGACTGACACAGCACAATCTGTCCTTACTGCACACAGTCTTCAAAGCCTTTTGATGTTTTCATTATTCTGTCTGGAGGTTAAAATTCATGGCTCATTAGTTATTAGTTACATTTGTTTCTAGTGGATTTCTGTAATCTATGGATTTTTACCCTTACAAATTGATTTTCAAATGTTTGATTTCAGACTGCTTCCTACTTCTGTATGCTTGCTTATGCCTCTGAAACGACTGCTAAAACAAGGTTCTGTTTCATGATCTGTAAAAAACAGCAGTTTTAGTAATCTGAGACATAGTCACAATAAAATGTATTATGATTTACCAGGTTAAGAGAGAAATGCTATTATCTTTAAAAGATCTGTGGACAGAAAAGTACAACTTTAAAAGGTTTGTTGATAAACTCCAAGTTCATTAGAATCTTGATTATAAACAAAATACTGACTTAAATTGACACAGGTAATTGTATTTTTATTTGCAGTGCTGGGGATTAAACTCAGGGTTTTTAAGTTACCTCTGAGCTACTCACTCGGATTCCCAAATGATACTTTTTCATTTTTAAATAATACTTTTAATAGTCAGTGTAGAAGTAGCACCTTTAAAATTCAGTGCTATCACTCAGCCAAGACATGGGTATTACACACCTGCTCTGAGCCGACCACTGCTCACTTGGACATAGATGACATTCTCAGGGGCTCTCCACGAGCTTAACCTGCACTGGCCTTTGCAGCTCATAGAGCATTCTTTGTGGGTGTCGGGCTCAGGCAGATGTTGATGCCAAATGATATGGGCTGTTCATGCATCTAACAGGTTTTGACTTGTGCTTGTCTTCAGACAGATTCTTGCTGTGTGCCCAGCGGTTCTGCAAACAGCACAGTCTTTCCTGCTACTTTTACAGAAACACCAGGGTCACCTTATATATCCACCTGTCTTGGATAGGTTTCTGTGGCTTTTTTCAAGTCAGTTTTTAGTTTTATATATGCCTTACAGAGAAACCAAGAGACATTCAATTACTTGAGCCCCCTCCCTTCCAGTGACTGATCCCATACAGAGGGAGAGCGTACACTGGGAAGCGGCCAGTGCTTGCTAGATTTTGTTAGCCAGAGGTAAGCAACAGGGATCTGCAAAGGTTAAGATAAGAAAGCTTCTTTACTTGTCTTTATGTAGCATCATAGGTGGACTGAGATAGGCAGGCTGATCGTCTTATCTGTAATTGTAAATGACAGTGTGAGTTCTGTAAGTGGCAGTGTGGCCTAGAAGATGTGTCCTGTCCCCTCACAAGACTTCAGCCAATCCAAAACCATTTTATGTATTAAGGATCTCTACACAATCACTGTGGACACACTAATGAGAATATGCACATGTCACTTGCACACTTAACTAGTTTTGTCTGTTTACACAGTGATTTATAATGTAAACAGTCTCTTTTTTGTTATTGATTACATTGTTTATTTATTTTACACCCTGTTCACAGTTTCCCTCCCTCCTTTCCTCCTAGTCCCTCCCTTTCACCTCCCCTCTCCCCACTCACCTCCACTTCCCTTCTCCTCAGAACAGAGCAGCCTCCCATGGAGATTCAACCAGCCTTTACATACCTGGTTGCAGTAAGATTAGGGGCATCTTCTTCTATTGAGGCTGGACAAGGCAGCCTCTGTTAGGGGCAGACAGTGTAGTCAGAGACAGCCCCTGCTCTCACTTTAGGAGTCCCACATGAAGACCCAACTGTTACTTGTGTGCAGAGGGCCAAGTTCTGTCCCATGCATGCTTTCTGCTTGGCAGTTTCGTCTCTGTGGGCCTGGGGTTAGTTGATTCTCTAGGTTTTCTTGTGTCCTTGTCCCCTTTAGCTCCTTTAAGCCTTTCTCCCCCTCTTCCACAAGCTCCACTTAATGTTTGACTGTGGGTCTCTACGTAAGTTGTTGAGTAAAGAAGCCTCTCTGATGACATAAATGCTAGGCTCCTCTCTGCGTGTACAACAGAATATCATTAATTGGGTCAGGGCTGGCTTCCCTCTCATGGCTAGTCATGCACCTCAAAATTCCACTCCATCTTTTACCCAGGCACATCTGTAGGCAGGACACATTTTGGTTTTGTGGCTAGGTTGATGTCCCAGTCCTCCATTGGAAGTCTTGTCAGGTTACAGGAGATGGCTAGTTCAAGCTCCATATCTCCATTGGTAGGAGTCCTAGCTAGGGTCACCCTCATAGATTCATGGGAATTCCCATTGTCCTAGGTTTCCAGCTCATTGCTCTCTCCCATCCAGTTATCTCTCCCTCTGTCCTTCCCCCACCTCATCTCTCCTATTCCATCTGCACCCTCCCCCATCCAGTCCCCTCCTTCAATTCACACCCCACATGTGTAATCAATCTATATTTTCCCTTCCAGTGAGATTCAAGCATTCTGTCTGCCTTAGGCCCTCCTTGTTCCTTAGCTTCTTTGGGTCTGTGGTTTGTAGCATGGTTATCCTGTACTAATACTCATAAAATAGTGCATTGCCATGTTTGTCTTTCTGGGTCTGGGTTACCTCACTCAGAGGGATGTTTTCTAGTTCTGTCCATTTGCTGTAATCAGATTCTTTACAGTAATTTCTTCTAATTATTAATGTGTCTTATGTGTGTAGTATAAAGTATATAATATAGTATAGTATGTATAGAAGTATATCATTAAAATGTGAACTTCAGAGGCCTGGGAATCCTTGAGTTGACAAAGTGCTTGCTGAGCCTGAGGACCTTAGTTTGGTTTCTGACACCAATATAAAAAGCCAGGTGTAATTCCATGTACTTACTTTCCTAGCACAGGGGTGGGATGCAGCTGAATCACTGGAGCTTACCAGCCAGCTAGCTTAACCTACAACTTCAAACTCTAGGTCCCAATGAGTGGCCTTACCTTAGAAAACAAGTTGGAAGACATCTGAAGACCAACACCAGAAGTTGACCTCTTTCTCTACATGCAGGCACATACACATACAGAGATAAAGATGTACTGATTGTTACAATTAAGGTATCTATTGTACAATAGGGATATATAGGAATATCCTTTTAAAATAAAGATATATTTAGATACACTATATAATTTATGTATGACTATATGCATTTATGTAAAATATAGTAGTCTCTATGATATAAATTTCATGTAATAAAATATAAAATTGAGACTACTAATCTTCAGGCCAAGATTTTCTATTAAGCCAGATGGCTATAGTAGTACATACCTGTCGGGAATCCCAGCGCTGTCAGAGGTAGGAAGGTCAGAAGTTCAGTGCCATCCTGTTCTATACAGCAAGTTTGAGGCTCTCCTGCACAATGTGACACCCTATCTTAAAAAGATCTTCTGTTGTATACATCAAGTATACAGTAAACCTTACGTTAAAAATATTCAAAAAAGGTAAATACTTAATAATTGAGTCTAATCTTTCCAGGCTTTGTAAGATAGTATATACGTTCTATTCATGGGTTACAAAATGAGTCTGAGTCATTACAAAATAGGAATAATGTCTGAATCAGTTCAATGCGCAAGACATTTTTGTTGTCATGATGTAAAATCTCTGTTAGATTTCAATGAAGAGCCTATTCTACATAGAGAATGTGAAGGAGTGTAAGGGTCTGGGTCAGGTGAGGCAGAAGATGGTGTTACGAGCAAGAACATTGCTGAAAAGCAGACTTGGGAACCAGTGTCTTTAAGAAAAGTTGTGGATACTTGGATTCTGGGAGGGGCCTGGGAGCAGCATCCACACCTGGTAACTGTGCAGAGTGCTGTGAGGCTGCCTGGGTGTTGGACACAGTGACTACTGGTTTCTAGGCATGGTCCTGCCAGCTAAAGGTGAGCACTCCATTATTCCAGCAGTGAAGATATTACTCAGAACAGTTCAGTTAGGAAGGGATCTTCTGTTTCAGCAGCTATTTCAGTATAAACAAAACAGTGACTTTAAGAAGAAATGATGAAGTACAAGCCTTTCACGCCTCTTCAGAAGTATTGACAGGAGGGTCACTGATAGTCACTGATAGGACTGCTATAGTATTGACAGGAGGGTCACTGATAGTCACTGATAGGTCTGCTATAGTATTGACAGGCGGGTCACTGATAGTCACTGATAGGACTGCTATAGTATTGACAGGCGGGCTCACTGATAGTCACTGATAGGACTGCTGTGCAGTCTTCTCTTTTACTAGACTGAAAGACTTGTGAGGAAAGGCCCATGCCTTACTGCCACACACGTATCAGTTTTGCTTAAGTGATTATGATGACGGACAGGACACGTTTACATGTATAATCACATACATATGCTAGTACTTAATCCCAAAAGGTACTGGCAGTAATCATGATTCTTTTAAAATTCAGGGTTCTAGTAAAAGCTTTTTAGAATAAGGAAGCTTGCATGGATATGTCTCCAAAATATTCTTATGTGTACACTGTTTAATTCTCATATCTCCCTTGAAAAACAGGCAAAAGTAGATATAAAATGCTTTCCTATACTTTTTGTTCACAATACTAAGTTTACTTTACAGTGATATAGTAGATAAAAATTATTAAAGTACTTAGAATTATGTTTACAAAATGAAGAAAAAACAACTAATTTATTGTACTTCATTAGAAGCAATATACAACACTAAGCATGAAATGGATTTGTGAGTGTTTACTGTATTCTCTATATTTTAATTATGTTTGCAATGTTTATGTTAAAAAGAAATATATCTTAAGTGTATGATGAAGCCATATAGGAATATTTGAAAGGAGCTAAAACTTTATGTCGCATTACAAAACTAAAGCCTGCCTCATTACAACAGCAGTATTCCTGACGCTGTACTGAAACATAGCTGAAATATATTGAAATACTAACTCTAAGTACTATCCTGGGAGAGTTAAAGAACTTCCACCCTGCACATGGCTGTAGGATCTGAGTTGTGTGTGTTCGTTGTTAAAGGTGACAGCAAGCATATATAATTTATTTATCTGATTGTTTGTTCTTTATCTCCCAACTAACAGTGGTTTATCTGATACTATCATTTTGGATATAATATCAAACTATCTAGTGCTCCCCAACCGAATCACCGTTCCTCTTGTCAGTGAAGTTCAAATAGCTCAGTTGCGGTTTCCCATACCAAAGGTAAGCATGCGTTTGTATCTCTAGTGTTTAAAAACATACTAGGACTTTGCCAGCACAGGGTGTTGTTACCTTTACACTTAACTTGTCTTTCTGAGCAGCTCTCATGCCACTTGTGTTAAAGCATTGCTAGCGGCCATGCACTCCCCGGAGATACTCTAGAGAGATGCTCTCCGACCCTAAAGCTGTTCAGAGACTTCAGGCAGGTTCCTTCAGAGGACCAGCAGGACTCATTCTACAAATGTAATCAAAAGCCGTAAGATTAGCAGTAACAACAGGCAAAAGTCATCTCAGAAAATATGTGCTGTCTTTGTCTTCTGTGCTGATATAATCTCTCTCAGCAGCAAGTGAGATAATGCTGCCGATGCAATCAAAAGTCTGATATGATGATGAGGTAATTTTTTTCTCAAGCATTGGAATGGACTATCTCTGGAATGACTTCATATATAGATATATATGAACTTCGTCAGTGAAGTTAGTCTTGCTGTGAAGAGACACCATGGCCACAACAGCTCCTACAAAGGAGGGTTTTACTTAGGGCTTGCTTACAGGTTCAGAAGTTTAGTTCACTATCAGCATGGCAGGAAGCATGGTGGAATGGAGGCAGACATGCTGCTGAAAAGAGCTGAGAGCACACCTGGATCTGCAGGAGGCAGGACAGAGAGTCACACTGGCCCTGGCTTAGCATCTGAACCCCATGACCACTTCCTCCAACAAGGCCACACCTCTTAATTCTTTCAGATAGTGTCACTCCCTAAACACTGAAGTGTGTGAGCCTTGGAGGCCATTCTTACTCACACCACCAGTGGCAGAAGAGGCCCTTGCACAACAGCTGTATTAAAAAAAAAAAAAAAAAAAAGGAAGAACAGAGCTCTTAGGCCAGGAGGTCCTCCTGGGCATGGGACTGGATATGTTTCAGCTCCTATAAAATGTGGAGCATAGAACTAGGTCATATGTCTATGGAGGCACCTTGAGTAAACAGAACAGCTGTGGGAGAAGGTGAGGTATTCCTCTCGTAATTAGAGAGCAGGTCTAAGTGTCAGCCAGTTGTTGTAAATACACAGATGTCAAGGAAACAGTATTGCCAAGGCTTGTCTACAAGAAGGAGTAGTGCTGGTGCATACTGTAGTTTTTAGGTTAACTAAAACAGGAGAAGGTAAGCTGCTGCCGTTTCAGTGGCTGTGTAGTTCTCATTTTTATTTCCTGAAGTAGAAATAACATTCCCTTGATGCCCTCTACTTTTTCATTTAGATTTCAATAATACACAATGGACAACATGCATGAGCATGTATGCATATACGCGCGCGCACACACACACACTAAGCACACACTAAGCACATGTATCAGTCCTTCTTTCTGTCTCACTTTGATGCTGAGGCTCAAACCCAAGACACATGTTCTCAGGCTGCTCCGTACATTTTTTTTTTTTTTTTAAAGAAAGCATACCCCATTTAATTTGATGATAAAATTATATTGTAGACATTCAACAGATGTGATAACACTACACATAAGAAAAGGAACTCTGTCTTAAAAATATAAAACTTTTGTTTTGTGCATTAAGTACAATAAACACTGGAGCTGGTGTAGATCTTAACAATCTGTGTTCTCTGAGTTTAATGTGAGTCTTGTGGAAAGATGTGGCCATACCATCTCAGCTGTAGCCATACGAAACTACAGGCAAGAATCTTTTAGTGCTTTCTAAAGTGTGGTCATCTGCAGAGAAGCTTGTCTTGTCCTGAGAAACCAGGAATATTAGCCTGTAATTTCTTTTTCAAGCATTTGGAGGAAGAGTATTACCCTATCAAACTATTTGTCATAAAAGAAATGAGTAAATATTTTTCTCTTAGAAATAAAACAACTTTGGGGAAGAATTGTTTATTTTTGATGAGAACTACTTCAAAGTTTCAGTTTCTTCTTTTATAAAGTAGACTTAATAACAGTATTTCATGGAATTAGTCTAAAATTTGAATGGCATGGTTGCTGAATAAGAAATGCTTAGTAGCAGGTCTGATGTACCCTTTCATGTTAGTTATTACCTACTTAGTCTCAGAATGTAATAATTTTTGGTGAGCCTTGTGGCCATGTGTTAGAGCTTTTAGGGAATAAGCATGCTGCCCCACTAGAATCTCTGCAGTCAGTTTTTCCTCTGCCAAGAAGACTTAAGGCTCTCACTGCATTTCTGTGGAGGAGTCCTTGCTGTGAATCAGTAGTCTTACCCTCTAGTGGGATGACATACTGTCCTCCTGTTGTAACTCTTGTTTTCTAAGTACGTGTCACAGCTGAGCAGTCACAGTCTCTGCTGAGGTATATACTTCATGTCTTCCATTCTGCACAGCAATGGTCAGTGGCTTGTTCTTCTCTTCAGGGTGTCCTAAGGATTCATTTTATTGAAGCTCAAGATCTTCAGGGAAAAGACACCTACCTTAAAGGCCTTGTCAAGGGAAAATCGGACCCCTATGGAATTATCCGTGTGGGCAACCAAATCTTCCAGAGCAAGGTCGTCAAAGAGAACCTTAGTCCACAGTGGAATGAAGTGTATGAGGTGAGCAGTGGTGTCACGGTGTGGTGACTGAGAGGGAGGGCATGGGCAGTCTCCCTCCAGAATGTTGCACGATGTGGTGACTGAGAGGGAGGGCACGGACAGTCTCACTCCAGACTGTTGCACAAATGTGTGGCTAACTTGGACTATTGTTGAAGGTTTTTTAACTTCTCATTTCTGAGAAATTTTGTACTTTCTCTCCTGCCACAAAACAGTGTTGTAATGTGAGCACATGATAGTTTTAAGCAGTAGTTATGTAAGGCTACCACAATGATTTGTGGCAATATTTTATATTTTTTAATATAAATAGGCTTTTCTGGTTATAAAATATTATATGTGGTTAAAGCACATTAATATAAAAATAAACTGTTTTATACATTTTCATTTAATATATCTGGACATCTTTACATCTCAGTGGATAGATGATGGCTGTTACTGTTTTTGTTACATTTTGTTTCCATTTTAATTGTTTTATTTTGTTTTCTCTCTCTTTTTTTTTTAACATTTTATTTCCTTCCCTTGAGATGATGTTTGTTTATTTACTTATATCTTGGGCTGGCCTGTGACTCCTGATCCTTCTGCTTCAGCCTCCCAAGCATGGACAGGCGCTCACCGCCACACCCAGCTAGGAGCTACTTGACTTTGGTGGTCATTCCATTGCATCTCTTGACCTGGGCAGGCCTGGGCTACTAAGTGCAGCACCATGGGTAGTGCTCCTTAAGGATAAAGTCGGGTGTATAAGCTGCGGGATCTAAAATTGGAGATTGACAGAGGACAGAATTGTTGAGAACAGGGGTGTGTTCTGCCCTTTCCTTCCACCCTCAGTTCTCTGTCACCTGCCAGTTCCTATTCTCTGAGTGGCTAAGTGGTTTTCAAGATTAACATCTGAATGGAGCCAGTTCAGAATTTAGGGCCATTTTCTTCATCTTCACTTGGCTTAGTTAGACCTTAGATCGTATGTATGGGTGACTTCACACTGCCACCTGCCTAGTTTTAGGGGCTTGTGCTTGAGCCACTGACATGGAACTCAGGTTACCAGAAACAGAGAAACAGGCCCAGCAGACTTGCTCTGTGGGCAAATATTTTAGAATGGCCTAGTCATCAAGAAGTGCATGTGTTCTGACAGTAAGAAAGTATATACTTTTAAAACTGCTTACTGCAAGAGAAAAGTACATGGTAATATTTGTTATAATCATCATACTTAGTATTTGATTGTGATAGTAAAACTGCCTAACCACTAACCGTTCATTTTCAGGCTTTAGTCTATGAACACCCTGGACAAGAATTGGAGATTGAACTCTTTGATGAAGATCCAGACAAGGATGACTTCTTAGGAAGGTGAAGAGAGAGCTTGGGAACACCCTTCTAACCACTCTCCTTGGTTCAAGCTTTAAGATTCATTTATTTACATATATACATCTTAAATGCCCTTTACATAGGACTTGTATTTTGCCACATATTTTTAAAAATGTTTTACTTCTAAAAACACTCTGTTGTCCATCTCAGTGACACTAAGGTTCATTTTACCAGTCAGCTAGACTATGCAAGCTGGAGAGCCAGTGAATGCAGAGCCCCCTCAACCCCCAGCCCCTCTTTGTGCAGGGATGTCTGAAACTACTTCCTTCCAGGTTGTAAATGTGGGTTTAACTTTAGGCTTTTCAGTTAGCTAGAGTACAGTCACTTACATGGAATCCACATATTGGAATGGTAAATAATGGTTTCTTTACTTCAGTTGAAGAACTAATATAACTGGGAAAATGGGCTTTAAAAATACATTCCTGACTGACAGATGGCTAAGTGGCTAAGAATGCGTTCTGCTCTTCCTCAGTACCTAATATCTGTGTCAGATGGCTCACAGCTACCTGAAACTGCAGCTCCTCTAGCCTCTGTAGGCACCTCCACACACTGGTTTTTACACACACATAAACGCATATTAAGCTAGCACAAATAAATATTAAAGAATATGTTTCCAGGACTGAGAAGATAGCTCAGTTGGAATGGTTCTTATGATTCATGCCAGTAGCAAAATTGTAGTTATGAAATAGTTACAAGCATCATACCGTCCTCTCTGTTACTGTGAACTCTGTACACATCTCTGCCGTAACGCTGCCAGTGCCTCATAGTGTATCCACAATACAGTCAGTTTGTTATCTGTGCTTTTTATGTCTTGTGAGAGATGGCAATGTGGTTAAAAATACTTGCTGCTCTTCCCAAGTTCAGTTCTTAGCACCCATGTCAGATGGCTCATGGCTGTCTGTTATATTAGTTCTTCAACTGGAATAAACAAATCGGTATGTACTGTCCCAATACGTGGGTACATCTCAGGCCTCTGCATCGGTGGTAAAATAAATGTCATATAGCAATGAAAATAATTTTATGGTTGGGGGTCACCACAACATGAAGAACTGTATTAAAGGGTCACAGCATTAGGAAGGCTGAGAACCACTGGCTTAGTGGTTGGAATGCTTTCATTGAAAGCACAAGAAACCATGCCCCCCCACCCCCCAATAGGCTGGAGAGGTGGCTCAGTGGTTAAGAGCACTGACTGTTCTTCCAGAGGTCCTGAGTTCAATTCCTGACACCCACAATGGTGACTCACAACCATCTGTAATGGGATCTGATGCCCTCTTCTGGTGTGTCTGAAAACAGCTGCAGTGTACTCATAAATAAAATAAATCTTAAAAAAAAAAAAGTTGGGCATAGTGACACATGCTTGTAATTCCTGGGGGATTACACTGGGGAAGCAAAGACAGGTTTAGTCCCTGTGGCTAATTAGGGCCAACTAAAGTACTTAGTAAGTTTCATTCTAGGTCAGTGAGATACCGTGTTTCAAGAAAACAAAAACTGTACCTAAAGAAAAACAAAGAAAAAAATGGCCTTCACAGCTGTGTATTTCCATCTGTACACAGAATGAATGAGTATGCATACACACAACTAATGCATGTGTGTCTAATTAAGGTTATTTAAATGAGTTTCTTGTGGAGGGAGATGGTAAACGATTAGGTTACATTACCAAGGATTATGCCTCAAGTATGGTCTTGTGTGTTGTGCTCTGACCTCAAAATCTCTAAGATCCATGTATTGTGCTGTGATTTCAGAATCTGTGATTGCATACAAAGCTTAAGTAGGAGCCGGAACATGGTCCAATCAAATATGTATGTAAGCCTGTAGATGAGAGGCTGCTAAAACAACTAGAATCATGCTGTCATTGACTAGGGCTAAGACTGGACTGATCCACCTGAAACCTAGATTGTGAGGGAGAAAGGAGATATGTTCAAAAGTACAAGTAGACTAATCCCTTCATCATCATCATCCTGGCTCTGGTGAGGTAGTGCCACGATTGAATTAGAGTAGGATTGTTCGGTGGTGATAGAACCTACTCTTGTACCAGCTAAGGGACTTGATAAAGTGTGGACTTATACTTCATTATGCAAATAACTGTGTCCACAGTGATGACGGATGGCACTAAAGGGTAATACGTAGAAACTCATGAGCTAGTCAAGCCTGGTGCTGCACACCTTTAGTCTCAGTACTTGGGAAGCAGAGGCAGGCAGGTCTCTTGAGTTAAAAGCCAGCCTCGTCTACATAGTGAGTCCCTGTCTAAGACACAGAAAATCATCTCTGGCTGGGGAGATCAGTGCATGAAGAACTTACCATGTAAGCATGAGGATCTATGTTCAGACCAGAACCCATTGCCTGTAATTGTAGCAGTTGGAAGGCAGAGGAAGCATGGCCAGAACAATCCTACTGCCTAAACTAGTCATATCAGGCTCTGGGTTCAATTGGAAGACTGCTGTAGTAAGATGAAGAGTGTTTGTCTTGGACCTCTATGAACATGGACACCGTCGGCTCCTGATGTTAGTCCTAGGCCTTCATGTGTGTGCACATGTGAGCCCTGTCAGTTCTAGCCTAGTGTAGGTGGTTAATATTTTGACACAAAAATTTAACCCTGTTATGTCTTGATTTTCTTGGACATAAGTTGTAGGAAGCATTGAGGAAGGTTTCCTGGTACATTGTATAGTTGGTTTGTTTTGATTTTTGTTTTGTTTTGTTTTTTGCATTTCTAGAGTACTTTTTCGTAGACAATGCTCAACTTCTTCAGTTGGAAGAAGTGCATTTCTATGTTCTAAAATGTTGTGTTGTTTTATTCTTATAGTCTTATGATTGATCTTATTGAAGTTGAGAAGGAGCGCCTTTTAGATGAAGTAAGTTCTCTCTGAGTTTGGTCCACTTAATGAACACTGTAAGTATGTCCTGTGTGCCAGAGTCACTGGGATCCACTGCTTTTGCCTGCCTACGCACTGGGAGAAGTTTAGCTTCTACTCTAGGAACAGTATTCGCTTCACAAATGTTGTAAGAGTGTAGCTCCGCAATAGTGTGCTTGTTTAACACGTGCAGAGCCTTGGGTAGAAAGTGTGGGTGAGCACAAAATGCAGACCCGACTTTTATTGTGGACAGACTGTGATGCGTTGGAGGAATTAGGGCAAATACGTGTACAAAGTTTACAGCTGGAGATTTTTGCTGTAGTTGGAGTGAGTCGCAGAGATGCACAGAGCTGTTAGAGTGTAAAAGGCACCTGTAACTGCACTCACAGTTTGTTCAAGCAGGGAGAGTGACCCATAATGCCATAAAAATAAGAACATACATGAAGGAGAACTGCACAATAGCTTCTGAGAGACAGAAGATGGGGGAGACTCGGGCAAGTGCAGCCCAATCAGCAGCGCCCTCTCCCTGAGTGCTTCAGTGCATTGCTCAGTGTTTGTTGTACATCTGTGAGGTGCCAGTCACTAATCACAGTGGTGAGCAGGAGAGACTGAGTCCTGCCTGTGGCACTCCCTTTTAGCATTGAGTGTTTGGTGGTCTTTGTGTAACTACTTTAAAGCTGAAACAAGTATGCACTGTTTTATCAGTTGATATATAGCAATGGAAAAACAAGTATCTGAACTCAGTTATGCTATTTCAGTGTTTGGGATTGTGTTATACTCTGTTGACCTCTAAATTCTGTGTGATCCATATACACAGAAGCCTTTAGTGCTAGACAGTATGGAGCACTTGAACCTGTATGTATGATAGTGCTGCTTGTATCTTAAGGACTTTGTTGGGCATAGGGGTCTTTGAGTATGGTGTCTGCCAACCCTGGCCCTTGGAGCATGAGACATAAAATGGCGAGTGCATTCCTTCAGGGCCAGTTAAGAACTGTTGGTGCCACAAGGGCAGTGAGTAACTTGCAACTTTAATCAGAATATTTGATTCAGAAACACCTTTGCTGAACTTAAACACTTTGTCTGCAGTGGTTCACTCTGGACGAAGTTCCCAAAGGAAAGCTGCATTTGAAGTTAGAGTGGCTCACACTGATGCCTGATGCCGCAAACCTTGACAAGGTGCTGTGCAGTGTCTTCTCTTCATAACCACCTACTCCTGATTATTAGGACCATTCTCTTTGATTGTGTTGGTTCTTATTTTTAAAAAAATTTGTATTAGTAATGTTGATTACTGTGCCAAAAGTCACTACAGTGGTAAACAGGAATAAAAGTATAGAAAGTACAATTTATAGGACATTATTCCTGTTCTGAGACCTTTAAATTTAGTGCTTGCAGTAGCACAGGGATTTGAAGGCCTAGATATCATCTTAGTGCTTCATTTTAATTGGTTTGTATGAATAATAGTCTTGTCATTTGGCAGACATCGGTTCAATTCTTCTTCTGCTGTATATATTAGGCTGTTTGTTACTGTATCTTCTTGGGCACAGTCTAGTGAAGATAGTGTGCACGCTTGTAGACAGACGCTCACTGAGACTTTTCTCTCATCTCATAGGTGCTGGCAGACATCAGAGCTGACAAGGATCAAGCCAATGATGGCCTTTCATCTGCACTGCTGATCTTGTATTTAGACTCTGCAAGAAACCTTCCGGTAGGTAATACAGAGCTAACTCCTGTGAGTGTGCTCCTTACTTGGGAACTATTGCTTTGTCCAGCTACAATATATTACCTAATCTTATGTGGCAGCATCAGAGAGAGGGGCATAGGTAGTATTTGCTTTGCACATGCATATTTATATCTAACTATTACAGCCTAGTTGTCTCAAGGTAAAAATCCTCCTCTTAAAATGAGGAATAAAAGAAGTAGCTCTGATCACAAACCCCAAGTGTATCTTAGATATAGCACAGTGGAGAGCAAGCTGCTGAGCTATGACTACCCTCAGGGCTAAAGGGGAACATTATTAATGCCACCTGGGATACTTCCAACTGAACAAAGACACAGACAGTGTCAAATAATAATGTTTAGCTTAAAAGCTTGTTTATTTGTTTATATCAGATTGTTTTGGTTTTAGGAGGGAAAACCTATAAAATAAAAAGTAATTTGAACATGTTAGGGTAGTGAATTTTTTCACTGTCCTGCTGTAAATCCCACTAGCTAAAGTAATGTTGTCGTCATTATCAATGTTAAATTATTGGGTAACTTTTAGGTGCCAGTGCTTGCATATGAGGGCATTCTGTATGTCACTGTGTCAACAGCCAGTTTTGTTGAAAGAAAAAAACACTGTCATCAGTTACAGTTGGTGTACCCACCAAGATTGTCCATTGCATAATTCTTCCTTTATAGTACATGCTCAGTCGTATAAGTGCATTTGTGAATAGACTAAACAAAAGCAAACAAGCACTTTGCTTATCTTGTCTAACAATCTTTCTGGGACTTTTATCCTGATAGCTTATGAAATTGCATCATTTTTTAACACCTTTTAGTTTTTGAAAATTTTATGTCTATTTGAGCTTTGTGAACAAAAAATGAAATTAATATACTTTGTGCATTGGTACATTTTATTTCAATTTAGCAACTGAAATATGATTGAGCATTTTGTAATAGGAATATATAGTTATCATTTTGCTAATAGCATACCCTTTCTTTCAATGAAGTTTCCTTGTCTAACTTTTAGCTATTTAAATTCTTACATTTTTTTTTCTTAAATAGTATAATCTTTCAACCAGTTTATCTACTAAAGTCTGTGACTGTACCTATTTTTATTTCAGTTTGGGAATATCTACTTTATTATTATTTACCTTTCTGTAGAATTCCTCACATAGTAGAGCTTTCTGCTTTTGACCACAACAATGTTTGCTGTCAAATGTGGCAATGTTTTATAATACCTGAAGGAAGTTTGTCAGGCTGGCAAGATGGCTCAGTGTGTAAAGGGCACTTGCTTCCAAACCTGGCCACCTGTGTTCAATTCTTAAAACACACGTGATTGGAGAAGAGAACTGACTCCTTTGGGTTGTTCTCTGACCTCCACAAGAATGTATGGCAAGCCCCCACCCCAACTAAATACATGGAAAAAATGTTTTAAAAGAAAGGAAGTTAGTACACAGTTTAGGACATAGAAAACAGTGATGATTACAGTTGAAAAATGAGACTGGGCTTTTCAGTAAAGTCATGTGCTTTGTCACTTCAATTTGAAATGCAGATAATGCCACGAGAGCCCGAGAGACGGATGTGCTGCTCCTCTGTCCCAAGGGCACTTTGCTCACAGTGTGCTGTGGCTCACCAGAGACAAAGGATCCCAAAGCCACTCCTGCTGTTTGTTGGTTTAATGGGGAGGCTTTGCTGGCCAGTCCCTGTCTGTCCTGGGATCGTTGGCTCTCTGCACCCTGTGTATTTGTGCTTCTGGTGTGTGCCCACTGACCACAATCCACCATTCTTTGCTTTCTCTTCCTGTCTCCATTTTCCTAAGAGTATCTACGAGGGAAACTTTGGGTGTGGCTACTTAAAAGAGAGGCGAGCGTCGGGACTAGTGTTTTGTGAGAATACTACCTCAGTCTATAGAGCACTATTTGTGAGTCCTCCAGCTCCTTCTTTTGTGTTCATTGAAGACTGCCAAGTGTGGCCTGGAGCTTCTGTGCAGTCTGCTCACTGGAATGTTGTGCATGCTATTTTCATTTTCTTGCATGACTTCAGTTACCATGTCTTCATTTGATGCTGGTTTTGTCAAATGTGACTCTGCTGTGATGTTGGGAGTACATCTGACATGAGATGAACTAACATGAACTAACATGAACTAACTCTACTGCTGCTGGTCCATAAAGTATTATAATTAGTCCTCTGAAGGAAAAACAAAGCCATAAGATTAAATGGATTTTGTGGTTCATCTCAAGAAGAGATATAAATACTACTCTAACTTTGACAAAACTTTCTTGAATCTATTTTTTCTCAAGAAGGATAGCAGCATTAGAACTTAGGCGGTCTTCCAGTCCACACCACCTTGTCCTCTGTCACCAGTTATGGTCACATGAAGCCACGAGTCTGCACATCATGTGAGAGCCTGCTTTTGCCACATGACCCAGCCAGAGCCTCTGGAGAAGAAAGCTGTAGGGGGTCCGTGATTTCTTTCTTTCTAGGAACTTAAAAGAGTTTCCCCGAGTTTGATGGCATTATATCTGATCCCATCGCCTGTCTGCTGCTTCCACTCCTGTGCTGTTCAGGGCTCTCTGGTGGCTGCTGAGTTCATTTCCTCTGAGGTCATAGAAAACTACAGCAGAGCCTCTACTCTATTAATCAGTGTATAGCATCTCCCTTTAGATTTGTACTATAATGAGTGAGATTTGTTAAGACCTCTTAAGGAAGGGAATGTGGCTATTTGGCACTGTTTTATGGAAAAGGAAAAACAGTACCCTGATGAAAAGGAAAGTCACACTACCAATAAGCAGCACCGTGGTGTCTCTGACTCTGTACTCATAAGCTGCTGAAGGCCGTTTTAAAAGGCAAAAGAAAGCTGGTGTAGAGGGGTGTCCTCCCATAACTCCTGCACTCTGGAGATTAAGGCAGGAACATTTCCTCTTTCAGTATTGTGGCCCTGTCTCAAAAACAAAACAAAACAGAACAAAAAAGGAAGGCCATTACAATGATAATGCCAGTAGAAGCCATCACTTCTTAGAAAATGGTTTATGCTTCTCTTTTTTAAGGAAAAAGTCATCAAGAACTCATATAAGTGACAAGGCCAATCTATGTAATTCTGTCAGTGTCTCCAGTAATCTTTCTAGGTCTCTTTTCTTAATCCATAACTGCTTTTTCTTGGTACAAAGAACACATTTTTGAGTCAGATTCTTGACTTGCTTTGTAATTCTGACATCAGTGATCAGGCTCTCAGAATTCATTCTCTTCAGAGTTGAGCTTTATGATGAAGAGATGCACCTATTTTTATTTCAGTTTGGGAATATCTACTTTATTATTATTTAGCCTTTCTGTAGAATTCCCCACAGAGTAGAGCTTTCTCCACATAAAATCTCCTGTGGAGTAAACATATATACACTTTTTATTCACTGGTTTCCAGTGTAAAGACAACACAAAACACATGTGACTAAGATTAGAGATCTGAGACCTTTTCACTGTAGAATGTTCACTGCTTATATTCTCTTAATTCTGTGACTGAAGATTATCTGAGATGAATGGTATTTCCATGCTGCCTACCTTACATGTAAGAACATGACTATGCCATAGCTACCACTGAGCAGACCCTTAAAGACAAACATTACTTTTTACAGGTAATTTTAGGTCTTGTTTGTTTGAGATAGGGTCTCATATATCCCGGTCTGTCCTGAAATACTTTATATAGCTGAGAATAACCACTGAACTTCTGATAATCCTTCATCTACTTGCAAGTGCTAGGATCATAGATATGGACCACAGTTCCAATTTTTTGAGGTGTTAGGATCTGAACTCAGGGCTTCCTACATGCTATGCAAGCAGTCTCACATGACCTCCCATCCTGAGTGCATGGTTCTTGATTGGGGATGGGGGAAAGGACAGGTGCTGCTGTCTACAGTGACTGAGAGTCCAGGAGTACATGGTACCTGGTGTCTGACTTCTGAACCTTACACCTGAACATATGCCAGTATTTCAGTAACTATTTTGGTAACTAGTCTTCCCTCCCCACCCACCCCCAACCCCCACCAGCCCCTTGTGACATACAATTTTCTGTGACCTCACTCACAGCTGTTACATTCCTAATACATACTACCACTGTTGTCTTTGTTTCTCAACAATTGAAGCATGTTAGAATCACGAGTACATTTGGTTCAGCTGTTTCTATTCAGTGTAAATTTCAGGAAAGGAAGGCCCTTGTTCTATCTGGAGAGCATCAGACAAGCTCCCTCTGAACCAGAATGCTTTGTTGGAACTTATTAGGGAATAATAAGGAATACCTGGCCAGGCTTCATCCAGACATAGGGGCAGGACGTTCTGAGTCTTCAGAGAGCCCTGTAGTCTTGCTTGAATAGTCTAGATTTAGACCCACTTAGTGTGACAGGAGCCCAGCTAGGTGCTTTACTTCTCACTTCCCTTGTATCATAGAAGACTGGGAAGCCATTTCTCCATCTTCTTTCATACAACTTCAGTTTAATAAAACATTAAGAAAAAAAATAAAAATTAAGAATCAAATTTGATGTCATTTTAAGTCAATTATAACTAAAATGGCAAAAACCTTTAACCTCAGATGTGAATCCTGAAAGCTTATAAAACAAATGGTCAGTTTGAGAATGAGCCAACAACCAGCTGAAAAACTTCAGTCAGGAGGACATACAGCCTATAACAGTAGAATGTATTTAAATCCAGGTGAAACTTAGGATGACTTTGTTGGCCAGTGATGTTCACAAAAGGGATAGGCTCTGTCTCTGGATGATGCTATAGCAAAAACACAGGTCTCAGATGGCATAGCAGTGGCATCAGCCATCTCCACCAATGTGGAAAGCATGGTTCCTACTGTGCTTCATGTCACACCCCTAATTGTGGGTGACATTAGGGCCTTTCCTCAAGTCACGCTCTTGATTTCTGGTAACACTACAAGTCAGAGGTGAAGAAGTGAAGGGTTACCAAGGATGAGGAAGTGTGTCCTGGTATTTTAGAGTATCAGTTGCTTATGGTAAAATCTTGAGTGTAAATCTAGCAGTTTGTACGATTTTTGGCCTAGTTTCAGAATTTGTTTTTATTAATTTTCATGTCATTAACCTTACATAAACTCCTCATTGCATGTTTTATTAACCCTTGGTGTATTCATTTTCTTCTGACCTGAAAGAGTAACCCATTAGACTTTAATCCCGGTGTCTTGAAGAAGTCTGCAGTTCAGAGAGCTTTAAAGGTAAACAAAGTGTCCCCTTGAGGCTCCAGTGCTAATCAAGACATATTGAAAGAGACGGTACTTTGGCTTTCCTAAATGTGTGGGCAGGTAACCTCCCACCCTAGTTAATAATTGATTGTACAAAAGAAGAGATTCTACTTTTATTTTTCGAGAATTTGTACTTAAGATACTACATCAACCACAGTTAAAATTTAAAATTTCAATATATGAAATTTTAGATTTCATTCTATCATAAAGCCATTAAAATATTGTGTTTTATTTGTATTTGAACTTGTGAGTGGCAATCTAAAAGTTCTATTTAAAATCTTAACCTAATTTTCACATTGTGATTTAAAGATGCACCTTGCAAACTGTTGATGATGCATACTTAAGGAATTGCCTCTTCCAATATGTTGAGTAAGGTCTCACAATCAACCTCATGGCTTTGGTGCAGTGGGCTTGGGTGATAGATCTTTCCAGAAGGTTCAATTTTTATCAAATGAGGTATATTGAAAACTAAGCTCCACTTCGTATCCAAGACAATAGCTTGTGTTCTCTGGCTAAATTGTTAATGTTTGTTTCTTAATTAAGCTTAATTACAGTGAGAGCCAGGGGCAGTATAAGTATAATTGTCTTAAGAATATTCCAAAGAAATAGGAGCATTTTAATCAGTTTTATCTAGCAAAGTAAGTTAAATTTCTAAAATGAAGGAGACTGTCAGTGAGTACCATATTTGTAAACCTTCCTATGACCTGAACTAAGGAGATAATGGTGTAGTTTTAGTAAGGCGTCATGTCCTGAGAGTGCTGGTTAACACTCTTAGGACATGATGCCCTACTTGCTGAAACAACGATGCCTCCCAGCATAGTTGGGACCTACGGTGACTTAAGGAAGGGACCTGCAGCAACTCTTTGCTCGCCATTCTTTTGCTGTCTTATTGGACAGCAGAGCACAGAGGTCAGGAAGGAGAGCTCTGAAGTCATGTTGCTCAGCATTGTGATTCAAAGACAATATTTAATACATCCTACTTACAGGGTGGAAGTAATTTCTTCACTGGGTTAGTAAGCAAATTAAATTATTATATATAAACTGTGTAATAGGTAGATAAATAGATGTGCTATAATTATCTGGTTTAACACATCAGCTCAATTAAGTCTAAAAAGTTCTAAACACGGTATTGTGGTATTGTGCCTCTTTTGTAGACATGGACCCCAAGGCTCAGATTAAAACGTAGTCTCAGTAGCCAAGAGTTAGGAAGATGAGATTTAATCTCAACAGAATAAAACTATGTTTTGGGAGATCATTTCTACATAGTACATTAAGTTCAACATGTGACTTAAAAGACTATTTTTACCATATTTTATACTTTTGACATATGCTGCTGTAATTTAAATGTTCTGTCATGGTCAAAAACTTAATGAATGATTTAAAAACTTTATATAATATAATCTAAAGCATCATCTGTGTTAAGGCACATCCTTATGCTATAAACCATTAAAAAGATTATAAAAGTGCCAGCTAAACTTTTATTTATTTTATATTTACTGCAAATTTAGATTAGAATAAATAAATTTTAGTGTGGCATTCACACACACACACACGTATGCAAAATAAATTGATTAAAGCAGTGACAACTGCAAATTGTTCAGAGGCTGGTTTTTAATGTTACCAGTTATAAACTTCATTTTATTTTTAAAAATATTAGAAGGAGGCGCACTGTAAAATTGTAAATTCATTAAATCTTTAAAACTGAATGGCCCCATTTTTATAAATACAGTCTTAATATTAGTTAGAAATAAATTCATATGTCAAAGACCCAAGGTAGATGTGGCTTAAATCAGTGTGATTTTATGCTCTAGGACTATGCAAGTTCTCCTTAATAGCTTGAACCTCATACTTGGTATAGGCAAGACCTGCATGCCCTCCTTGACAGACAGAGCTTCTCAACTAGCCAGGAGGAAAAGCGATGTGGCACCCCTATCCCAGCGGACTGGTGCTCAGCCCAGGGTTAGGAGTTCTCATATTAAAGGGAGAGGAAATGAATTTAGGAAAAATCAGCTGGCTTTGATATTTTTAACAGTATTTATTTCATTTTGCAGAATTCATTTACATCAAAAAGATGAACCAGAAAATAGATTATCACAGTAGGTTTGGGTTAGTCATATCTTTTGAATAATTAAATGATTTTGACATCTATTTCTGTCATTGCTGCAGTGTTGAGGATTGACACTAAAATTATTTAACTAAAATACTTTTTTTGACTGTCTAATTTACATTAACATTTAACTGCATCTTTTTGTGGGGCTAAGTTACAAATAAACCTCATACCACCTATCTGTTGTGCTTTCCTTCTGTCAGCTCTCTGCTAAAGTATGCTTCTTGTCATTTTTTTGTTTATAGATTTTTAAATCATATTTATATTTTCTTAATTCTATGAAATTCTAACTGACATTTATTCTTCTGGTGATGTTTACTTAGCAGCCGGTAAGCAATATCCAATGTCTGATAACTGTTTACTTGAACAGGATGGTGGTAGGTTCAAGGTGTAAAGGTGTGAATCCGAAACTCTAATGTCTTATACTGCAGCTGGAGAAGTATTCTGAGTTAATACTCTTTTATATTTGTCTTCTTTTTATTATTTATTTAGTTCATTTTTGTTATCCTAATAAGTCAGTTTTTAGAACTGTAGTTAATATTAAAGTTTTAAATTTTAAAAGATTGCATTGCCCCAAAGTAGCTTACTTTTAAAGTTTGACATTTCAAACTTGTGTGCAGACAGACATAGGCACTTGTGTGTATAGTCACAATCGCTTTGGAGGCTTACGGGGAGAATCACTCATGCCACAGAGTTCCACAGTAGCCGAGCAGTATGTCAGGTCCTGTCTCGCTTTAAAGAAAAAAAAAAAAAGCATGTGAATGGGAGTTTTGTGTTTGCTCCATGGTGGACATATTAATGGTGGCTTGGAGCTGCTTTGCAGTTGTTCTCTGCCTCCACTGCTCCTTGGTGCTCTCCATGTCTGAGGCGTCAGAGGGAGATAGAAGTGACTATTGTCCATAAAAATGAACTGTTGTCTCGTTCTTTAGCAGGACCCATTTCAAAGTGTGTTTATTTTATCTGGTTTTGTTTTTTTGTTTTTTGGTTTTTTTTGGATAGTCAGGGAAGAAAATAAACAGCAACCCAAACCCTCTTGTCCAGATGTCAGTCGGTCACAAGGCTCAAGAGAGTAAGGTAAGAGCTTGATGGAGTTCTGAGCGCTCTCCATATGGCCCCCACCTGTCACTGTCCCCAGCAGGAGCAGCCCAGGCATGCGATGTGTTGGCATTGCTTCCACAGCAAGTCATTTCATAAATGCAAGCTGATCAAGTGTTACAAATGCATTTTCTAATTTTAAATAACATAGAACATACGAT
Source organism: Arvicanthis niloticus (assembly GCF_011762505.2). NCBI lineage: Eukaryota > Metazoa > Chordata > Mammalia > Rodentia > Muridae > Arvicanthis > Arvicanthis niloticus. Next base: position 3,386,954 of record NC_133430.1, on the reverse strand, counting down.
AGAGATAGACTTCCGTCTGATTTCATGAGAATGATGTGGGATCACTCCCAAACTCTTAAGCACTTAGTGATCATGTAGTTTAAAGGTAGCACGTTGGACTTCAAATTCAGCAAACCCAGGCTCAAACAATCAAAGCGTATATTGTTATATGTTCCTCTTTTCTGATCAAGGGGGATGGAATTAGAAATTAGTCACAGTTGTAGGGTATTGTTAAGTTGTACATGACAGTTCTTTACAAAGCAGGGCTATGTGTGATACAGTGCCAGCCACATGAGAGAGCTGGAGACCACAGCAGCAGAGGTCTTGGTCTCTGGGCAACTAGGCGTGGACTTCCTGTCAGCTCCTTTCATACTCCTCACAAAGCTTATGCTTCATCTTCTGAACACTTTGTGCTTACTAAGATAATAGTACATTACTCAGTAATAACGTCTTTTAGTTTAATCACCCTGTGCTTGTGTACACGTTAAATGAGTAAGTATTGAGTCAGTAGTCCTCCTCCACAGAAAATACTTGAAAATTGATATTGAACTCTTCATTACAGATTCGATACAAAACTAGTGAACCTGTATGGGAGGAAAACTTCACTTTCTTCATTCATAACCCCAAGCGCCAGGACCTTGAAGTTGAGGTATTTTTTTATTGCATTTTGTGACTATATTTTGAAATTGATTGATACAAATTATGCATATTTACAGTTTCTGAGTACATAGTACACTGGGACCCATTGCTACAGTCAAGACAGAGAAATTCTCTTAGTCTCTCTGTGACTCACAGCTCTCTGAAACCCATTGCCTTAATTAGGGTTTTTATCGTTGTGACGGAACACCATGTCCAAAAACAAGTTGGGGAAGAAGGATTTCTTTGGCTTACACTTCCAAATTGCTGGAATTACACTTTCATTATTGAAGGAAGTCAGGACAGGGCAGAATCCTGGAGGCAGGAACTGATATAGAGGCCATGGAGGGTGCTGCTTACTGGCTTGTTTCCCATGGCTTGCCCAGCCTGCTTTCTTATAGAACCCAGAGCCACGAGCCCAGGAATGGAAGCATACATAATAGGCTGGGCCCTCCCCTATCAATCACTAAGAAAAGCCAGGTCTTATGGAACCATTTCTTCAATTAAGGTTCCCTCCTTTTAGATGACTCTAGTTTGTATGCCAGGTTGACACAAGATTAGCCAGAATGTCCATCTTATGTTTAGATCTATGTCAAGTTAATCTTCATTTGTGTGTTAGGAAAAGGTCATGATTCTTTATTAAATATTTAGCTACATAATTGTTCAGCACATTGTTGAAAAAATTACTCTTCTTTTTTTTTGAAAAAATTATTCTTTACTATATATTGAGGTTAATGACTCTATGGAAATTCAGGACCAGTATGCAGTTTGCTTCAGAATGATTCTGCTCAGGGTTCTGTCCTACCACTATGCCAGCACCATTGTCTCTGCTGCTAATATTTAATGAGTACATCATAAAACCAACTTGGATAAGCACTGAAACTCACTTTCTACGTTGTCTTGACCAAATCCATGTCTACATCCCATATGAATTTCAGTATCAATTGTAGATTTATGCAGAGAACCTATAGCTTTGATAACTACTCCTGACATTATAGAAGCAGTCGGTAGAACTGACATCTCCACAACAGGAAACATTCCATTGGGGGTGATATGGATAATATATAATTGATACATAGGAATGTTACATTGTTGGCTTTTTATACTTAATAATCTTTCATTTTTCTCAGTGGTATTTTATAGCTTTCTATGTTGAACATAGGTCTTACACATATGTCAAACTTATCCCTAAACATTTAATACTTTTTCATGATGTTGTATATGATTTTACTTTATTTCCTTATTTGGAGTAAAGACAGGAACTTGTTCATTCCAGGCAAGAGCTCTACCGATGTTCCCCAGCCATTAAATGGTTCCTAATCTTGTGGGTTTTTTTTTTTAACTAATATATGTATATGTATGTATATTATATATATATATATATATATATATATATATATATATATATATATATATACACATGTATGCATATACATACATACATACACACAGACACACACACACATATATAAATATATATATACACATACAGACAGACAGACATTGTAGTAGATTCCTCAGTAATCTCAGCATTTAGAAAGCCAAGGCAGGAGGATCATAAGTCAAGACTAACATGAATTATCTAGTAATAAGACCATATGTCAGAACAAAGCAAACACCACCAAAGCCAGTAGGAGACTAAGGAGACAGAGCAGGCAGTAAATGACTGACAGCTGTGCAAGCATGGGATCTGAACTTGATCCCAGAGCCTATATGAAAAGCCAGGGGTGGTGGCAGCACAAGTTTATAATTCCAGCTCTAGAGAGATGGAGACTGGTATATCCTTGCGGCTCACTGGACAGCTAGCTTACTCTAGTCAGCAAGTTCAAAGCCAAATGAGAGACAGCATTTCCCAGGGTGGGGCCCAGGGATGTAGTTGATACTTATATATTGATACAATCTCATACAACCCACTAAAAATTTACTTTTTTGTTTACTTCTTTGTTTTGCTTGTGGGAAGGGGCAGTGGATTTGATCACATGGTCTTGAATTTACAATTCTACAGGTGGGGCTGAGATTATAGGTATGTGCCACCTTGCCAGGTCTGCTTACTTGTTCCATTAGATGTTTTGTAACTATCTTAGAATTTTATGTGTGAAACACCATGTTATCTTCTAGTAATGATTTCTTCATAAGAATCGGATTCTTTTTTTCTTACTTTTCTTGGCCAGCCTCCCTGTTCAGCCGTCTTCACTCTACAGAAGTAGCACATGAGTCTGAGAGATCTAGAGAGATCTCTGTCTCCTGTTTGCTTTGTCTTCATGACTAGATCCTGACTTTCACTTAAGGCTTTGTATATATGTTGAGATGACCATATGCTTTTCAACTGTGAATACGGTGAAATACATTGTTGATTTTCAAATGTTAAATATTGCAAACTTTCATTTGTTTTTTTTCCACATTTAAGTTTTAGATACCTTGAATACAATATTTTATTGGGGCTGTCTTAGTTAGGGTTTCATTGCTGTGAAGAGACACCATGACCACAGCAACTCTTATAAAGGAAAACATTTATTTGGAGCTGGATTACTGTTCAGAAGTTTAGTCTATTATCGTCATGGGGAGTTTGGTCCATTATTGTCATGGTGAAACTATGGCGGTGCACAGGCAGACATGGTACTGGAGAAGGAGCTGAGAGCTTTACATTGGATGATGTGCAGAGGCAGGAAGAGAATGACTCACACTTCCTTCCTCCAACAAGGCTCTGTCTACTCCTATACTGTCACTCCTTGTGGATCTTTGGGGACCATTTTCATTCAAACCACCACAGGGGACAAGCCCCTGAGTCATGATCATTTTCACATGTATCTGCTTATTAGAATTAATGCTTTTTGGGTCTGGAGATTTGGCTGGAGTCCCTTGTAGAAGACTTGGCATCTGTTCCTACCGTTCACTTGGCAGCTCCAGCTGCCTATAATTCAAGTTCCAGGGAATCAGATGCTGTCTTCTGACCTCTGAGGACTCCTGAACACACATAATACACATAAACTCACTCAAGTACACACACACACACACACACACACACACACAATTTGATAAATAGGAAAAAAGAAAACCATTCCTGCTTATTAATCATGAAGGTTGCTGATTGTAATTTTGCTTTCTATTAATTTTTTTCTGTTTTGATGTCAAGATCGCCTTTTAAATGAGTTAGAGAGCACTTGTTCCAGAGTTTTCTGGAAGAGTATGTACAGAATTGTTTGGGCTTTGCCTTCATCACTTCGATTTTTTATTTTGAGGAGGTGGTTACACACAACTGGATTCTTGCTCTATCTACGTCAGCTCTTTCTTCTTTATAAACTATGGTATTTATTCCTTTTAAGGAGTATGTTTATTTTAGCAAGAGTTTGTTCTTTCTTTGTTCAAACTATTTTTAACAGTTGCATGATGGGTATAGTTCTTCTAACAGAGGCAATGATGAAGATTAGTATTCATGAGGAAAAACATACCATGTATTTAAAGGAGAGGCTGTAAATTTTCAAAGCAAGTGTATAGACTTTGAACAGGGAAGGATTTAAGACACTTAAAAATGCATTTTCTCCATGAGTAAGTATCTTTAGTAGAAACTTTGCATGTTACTGTCATTGTGTACCATATAATTTCAGAGTGTAAAGGGTATTTCCTTCTGACTATTAAGTTTGTGTAGACTGTTACTTTTTATTTTTTTTAAGATTTATTTTATGTGTATGAGTGTTTTGCTTACATATATAGCTATGAATGTCTAGTGCCCTTGGGGGTCAGAAGAGGTCCTTTTGGTTCTTAGGAACTGGAGTTATGCATGGTTGTGAACCACCATGTCTGTTCTAGGAATCAAATATGGGACCTTTGCAAGAACAAGTGCTCTTAGCTGCTGAGCTATCTCTCCTGCCTCTAGACTGTCAATTCTCCTGAAATTTCTCATAGTAGATTTATAAAACAAGATGTCCTTTGTTGTGCTCATCATGATTCTGTAATGAGGGCGGGCAGGTACCTCTGACAGAAATGCTGCTATGTTGTCCTAAGAGGTTCCCTAACAGTTTTGGACACACTACTAAGATAATATATATGAAATGTATTTTGTTTTGCACTGGTGTTTCTTTGATGCTGATTTCTGGACCCTTCTTCATTTAATAGTTCCTTTTTGTTTTCCTTGGTGTTTAAAGTGGTTTTCTGCCCTGCATTTTTCAGATCAAAGATGAGCAGCATCAGTGTTCTCTGGGGAGCCTGAGGATCCCACTCAGCCAACTGCTTACGAGTGACAACATGACTATAAACCAGCGGTTCCATCTTAGCAACTCCGGTCCAAATAGCACCTTAAAAATGAAGATTGCCCTTCGGGTACTTCATAGTTCTTAGCAGGGCTCGGTAGTGTGAGGGAAGAGCACAGGAGTGCCTCAGTCCCAGCCTATGCAGAGGTGGTTCTACAGGCATGCATCAGGTGATGTGGTAACAGGTTGACAGTTGGAGGGGAGCAGAAACTGTAGCAGAGTTGTGGGGGTACAGTCTAGAGTCCATTCTGAACAAACTATTTCTAGATTCATTGACTGCCCAGGATGGCCCACGAAATATGTCTGTGCCATTAGAGTTTGCTCCTCAGAGTTGAATATTCAAAGGTGGTTCAGAAGGCAGTTTGATAAGCACTTGTAAGAGGTAGAAGTGACAAGAACAAAAATGTCATTGTTCAGAGTAGAAATACCTGAGTACGTAGTGACAGGAAATGCTTAAACATACAGGAAATGCCATTAATTATAAGTATTCACCAGCAGTTTTAACTCACCCAGACCCCTGAAATCTCTCAGACACTGAGCCAGCAGCCAGGCAGCATATGTGGACGGGTCCAAGGCCCCTGACACATGTTCAGCAGAGAATTGCCTAGTCTGGCCTCTGTGAGAGAAAATGCACCTAACCCTCCAAGAGACTTGAGGCTGCAGGAAGTGGGGAGGCCTGGTAGAGTGGACTGGGGGGGTTGGTGGGGACATCCTCTTGGAGAGGTGGGAGGAAGAATAGGATGAGGAACTGTTGGGAGGGCAGACCAGGATGGGGGAGGGTAACAACTGGACTGTAAAAAATTAAAAGTAATAAAATAAGTAGGAAGAGGAGGAAGAAGAGGAGAAGGTTAACACACACACAAAGTATTCAAATTGGTCCAGGAGATGGCTCAGCAGGTAAAGCCCAAGTCTGACAACCTGAATTTAATCACTGAATAAACCCCTTCCCCCCAACTCCTTTTCAGTTCTCTTGTAAAAAAAAGAACTGAATCCACAGGATTGTTCTCTAACCACGGCAAACATGCCATGGCACACATACCCCTATAAAAACAAGATTATATAGAAATTACAATAAAGAGCCAACTTTTTGTTTTAATCCATAGTCTCGTACATGCTGGGCCAGTGTTCCACTACTGAATTATACTCCTGCCCTAATAATGAACAATTTATTTTTAACTAAAACAGACTTAGTCTGACAGGATGCTTTGGAAATGTTCTTCTTGCACATGATCAAGACATGGTACAACCTTATAGTAACAAAATAATGGTGACATCACCCGCTGCCAGTTCCAGAGCCCTTCTGGTTACAGCGTAAAATGTGTGGAGTCTGTGAAGTTAAGGTGTCTGCTATAGCTGTGGTTAAAACCAGAGAAAATCAGTAACTCCAAAGTGTTCTGCTGAAGATAGGCCTGGCTTACATGGTTTGCCTCTCACAGTCTGCAGGATGATGTGGCTGACTCATGATTACTGTATTACACTTGAGTGTTTGGGGAGGTGTTTCTGGATAGCAAGGTATCTTGGTATTCTTCCTTTGTCTGGGAGTTCCTGGTACAAACCACCTGGAAGAATGAGAGATTTCCTCTTTTGCCAAGGGCACATGGCATATTGGTTGACTGGTCGGTGCCTTGTCCCATAATTAGAATATGTTCAAGTGGAAGAGATTAGAAGAAAGCATAGAAAAGTTTGTATTACAGAAGTAGTTTCAATTGCTTAAATTTGCCCTTTTTAATGATTTGTTTTGTATTTTAGAGATAGGTTCTCTCTATATAGCCCTGGTTGTCCTTGAATTCTCTATGGAAACCAGCATGGTTTCAAACTCACAGACATCTGCCTGCCTCCCAAGTGCTGGGATTAAAGACATGTGCCATAATGCCTGGCAAAATTTGCTTTTTTAATTCTCCGTAATATCCTATTTCAATAACTGCATAGCTGAACAGATTAGAGTTATAAAAATTTAGTTGAATGTTAAACACTTACAGTGTTACACTGCTGTCTATGGCTTGCTTCCCTCTAGGTCCTCCATCTTGAAAAGCAAGAAAGGCCTCCAGACTACCAGCATTCAGCTCAAGTGAAACGGCCCTCTGTCTCCAAAGAGGGGAGGAAAATGCCTATCAAATCTCAGATGTCTGCATCTCCAGGCACCAGTGGTCCCAACACTGCTCCATCAACACCAGTCATGGGAGTCAGTGATAAAGCTGTCATGGAGGAGAAGCCCCAGCTGCCTGAGCCCAGCCCCCTCGGGCAGCGTGACCTCGGCAGGAGCTCCTCCAGCCTCTTGGCCTCTCCAAGCCACATCCCAGCCAAGGAACCCACCCCAAGCATTGCCTCAGACATATCACTGCCCATTGCCACTCAGGAGCTGAGACAACGCCTACGTCAACTCGAAAAGTAACTAATGCTCCCATCATTGTTTATCATTTCAGAGTTTTCATCCCACACGGCAGGGAGGGCGACAGATCTTAACTTCTCTGGAGGAAGTTTGAGTTCGCCTTACTTTACTCATTGAGTCTTTGACTTTCAAAATAACACTTTGCTGTTTTATAAGACCTTGGATTGTTAGAAGAACAGTAGTGGAGTAAAAGGTTTTACAGATGGAAAAGGCAAGAGAATTGAGCTGTGTAGAAACCATACACTCAGTGCATGCCGGGGACGGACTCCTACAGGGGTAGTCTGTCACTGATGTGCTGAACATTGTGTCACCTGCACAGGCTTGGCAGAGGCTCGTCTTCTCTCACCACCACCGAGTCCCTACTGGTTTTCTCTGGATATTTGCCATGGTTTATAGGTGGTATTTGTGTTTCTTCAGATAACGAGGAAAATAGTTAGCATGTGCATCTGACATATGGTAGCCTCCTGTGACACTCAGTTATAAGGAAATCAAAGTAGCCGCGGATATAAAAGTACTTGAGGACACAGCATGAGCAGTGCCTGGATCTCTGGGGCTCCACTGACCTACGCTCACCTTTTGTTCTCTTGCTTTCTCACATGGATCAGGTCGAGGTTAGGGATGTAGTGCAGTGATAAAGCACTTGCCTAGCAGCAGGCAGAGGGAGCTTCAGCCACAGGATTGACATTTGGTTCAGGGAGAGCTCTGTGGCTCAGTTGTATCTTGAGTGCTCATTTGGAAAGCTGTAGTTGTGAAGAATTAAGGAATACCAAACCCTCACGTGAAATAATTTTAACTTGGTATATATAGAAGTTTCGAATCCTGTTTAAGTTCATGGGCAGTTAGATCCCATTTTGTCTAAATGAGTGGACATTATCTTACTGTACACATGGAACCAATACAGCACACCTTTTTTGAAGTTGGGGCAGAGCTGGTGACATTATGTTGTTTCCACAGTGGGACAACCCTGGGACAGTCTCCTCTGGGGCAGATCCAGCTGACTATCCGGCACAGCTCCCAAAGGAATAAGCTCATTGTGGTTGTGCACTCCTGCAGGTGAGGCCAACTGCCACTGGGGCTGTCTGCTTATTTCATGTGATTCCCTCTCTCTCCCCCTGCCCCACTGAATCAGTAGTACTGTAGATATTTTGAGTGTATAAAAAAATCTTTTGAAAACACAGGTACATAATAGAACTGGTGGCGTTGACACAAAGATCTGAAAAATGTAGAGCTCAGGTCAGCGAGGGGTTGTGGGGACCCTGTGCATTCTGCCTGCTGAGATAGTGACTAGTGAGGGTGGGTGCTGCAGAGGCTGCTCCCATGGCTCTGAAGACAGCCTGCCTGTGGCTGGGAGTAACTGAATGTGTTTGGCTTATACTAGTTATCCTAGGGATAGAGCAGGGGACAGGTTCATGGAAGAGGTTGACCCTGTGCAGAAGCTATGATTGAAGGTACTTCAGAAGTAGCCAGTGTGGCCACTCAGGGTTTTACTGACAGAAGGAAAGTCTGTGAGAAACATAGAGCAAGAACTGGAAATGTCTGCCCACGTTCTGGGCTTAGGTAGTAAAGGCAACAGTTACTCTGGCAAAGCTGTTAAAAGGAAAGTTTAAAAGTGACACCAGCGGCTAGCAATTCAGAAACTTACTTTGGGAAATTTGATGCGTGTTGCTCCTTGCGGTTCAGATAATATGAAGTCAAAACTTGATAAAATAAATTTAATATGGAATATTTTTATTTTTTAAATTCTAATGTCTAGTCTTCTCTGGTTTGTATTATAAGAAACCTCATTGCTTTCTCGGAAGACGGCTCGGATCCATATGTCCGCATGTATTTATTACCAGACAAGAGACGCTCAGGAAGAAGGAAAACACATGTATCAAAGAAGACACTGAACCCTGTGTTTGATCAGAGGTATAGTGAACACTTGATTTAGCTGAGGCGACCTGGATGAGATGTTAGGTTGAGGCAGCTTGATAAGGCTTGTGGAGACAGGCGTCTCCAGCATGACCCAGCACCTGCCGCTTGTTAGTGACTCAGGAGGTCTCGACCTTCCTACAGAGGTGTTAGACATCATATATCCAAGTCACGATGCTGCACAGGAAGACTGATGACTAAAGGCCTTTGTTCTTTTTTCCTTTTTTGTTTTTGTTTGTTTGTTTTTGAATTTTCAAGACAGGGTTTCTTTGTGTAGCCTTGGCTGTCCCAGAACTCGATCTGTAAACCAGGTTGTCCTTGAACTCAGAAATCTATTTCTGCCATCTGAGTACTAGGATTAAAGGCTGTACTGCCACTGCCTCCAACTAAAGGTTGAATTTTTTTGATGACTTAGAAAAATTTTGATTTAGTGGGTAACATACACTAAGACTGAATTTTAAAATAAACAGAATTTTAAAATATATTTAATTTTTTTTTATTTTGTAGTATAAGCTAGTAACACAAAATACACATTTTTGAGAAAACTGTTTTTTCTAAAACAATTCCAAAAAATTAGTGGAAATATAATTTTTTGTAAGTCATAACAATCACCTTAATAGAAGCTGCCTTTGCGTGATCAAGGTCAGTCTGATGGCCAAGGTGCTGGTGGTCACCCAGAGATCCTTGGGTCACCCGTCGATGCAGACTGCCCCATCTCACAGTTCTCTGAGTGATGCGGTGTAGCATCTGCTAGTTCTGAGAATAGGAGTGCAGCGGAACAGCATCGGTGTCTGTTGGCCCAGTTCTGTTTTTCCTTAGAGGCAGCTTCCCTCAGTGTTCTCATGCAGCAAGTTTATGTAAACTAAGGTCGGCTGGATAAGCACCGAAAAGGCAGTAAGAAAAAAGCAGTGTTTGGAACGATCTCAGAAGCAAGTGTTTGTAGTTAGAAGAAAATGCAGCAGGATCATCGGGAGCTGACTAAGGTGTTGTTTCCATTTCAGCTTCGACTTCAGTGTTTCGCTGCCTGAGGTGCAAAGGAGAACACTGGATGTGGCAGTGAAGAACAGTGGTGGCTTCTTGTCCAAAGATAAAGGGCTTCTTGGCAAAGTGATTTTTTTCAAGTCCTTGTATCCTACACATTGTAGAATTAAATGCAGTTAGACCATAGCCTACACAGTGGGAAGGGAGGCTCACTCTGGGTGATGCATGTTTCCACACTGTGGTGAGACCTCCGTGGAACACAGCTGTTCCCTGCATTCTACTCTGGGTGATGTGTGCTCCCACGCTGTGGTGAGACCTCCGTGGTACACAGTGGGAAGGGAGGCTCACTCTGGGTAATACGTGCTTCCATACTGTGGTAAGACATCGTGGTACACAGCTTTCCCTGCATTCTTACTGTTGGCTGATTACTCATACTAACATCAGGAACTTTGAGGTGAAGAAACGTTGATTCTTTGTTTTTGAAATTTTAAAAACTGTTCATTATCACATTGGAAGAAAATGTGAAGGAAAATACCCTCAGAGCGCCTGCTGCCCCACACAATTCACTAATCATACTTCCTTTACCATGACATTGACTTTCTTCCTCCAAATTTTCTTTTGTTTTTTTTTTTCATCTCACATTTAATTTTGATGTAGGTTTATTTATTATTTTACAGTGTAAAGAGGTTTAGATAGGGAAAGGGGCTTTTGAGTTGTAGGTGCCACTTTGTCAGCAGCAAAGTGAAAAATCTGTTATCAGCCAGGCCATGACAAATACCTAAGAGGCAGTGTAAAGGAGGGGAGGTTTATGTTTGCATCTTGGATTCAAAAGTTTCAGTGAGTGGGTCCCTTGTAAGGCAGAAGGTCATGGTGGGGAGCATGAGGCAGAACCGACACAACAGCCAGAGAGCAGAGATATGCAAAGAGACCAAAGAGAAGGGAAGCACAGCTTTCCAGAGCACATCCCTAGTGACCCCACCCACCCACAAGTCTCATCACATCACAGTAGAGTCTGCCAGACAAGTAACCTATTGATCAGGTCAGAACCTCCGGGTTCTGACCTCAGTTAGTTGTCAACCAAGCTTTTTAATCGTGAGCCTTTTACAGTCACTCATGTCCATACCACACACTGCCATTAATGACATACTTGCTAGTATCTCCATAAACTGACTCTGTATATGTCTCATAATAATTGTAATACTGTTAGATACAAGAAATGAAAACCTCAAAATACGAGATTTCTATATTGCTAAGAAATTAGAGAGGTAGGAAGGAGTGGTGAATGATCTAAAGGGAGTACTCAGTAATTTTCACAGTACCTTCTTTTAACCCTCAGGTGCTGGTTGCTCTGGCATCAGAAGAACTCGCCAAGGGCTGGACCCAGTGGTGAGTGCCCCTGTCCCAAGTAGCAGGCAGTTCCCAGAGAAACCTCGCTGTGTCTACTATCCCAAAGCCTGACTCAAGTCTGCTGTACTTTTCTATGCTTTCTCAGGTATGACCTCACGGAAGATGGAACAAGGCCACAGGTGATAACGTAGCTATACTGGACGTAGGCCCATTTCTCAGTGTATCGCGTGCCACCTCATCATGGAACACACCTTCTCGCAGATGTACCAATGCTATTTTTATAATTTTAAGTATTGAGTTATACATACGTTAATAATTTTATAAAACTTGGCATTGTAGGAAAATGTGGCCAATACTATTGTTGAGTCTCCCTGTAGAGTTTGCTCCAGTGCTTCACCAGGCAGTGCTGTGTGCAGTGCTGTGTGCAGTGCTGTGTGCAGTGGTGCATTCCTGTGCTGTGTGGAGCTGTCAGCCACACCTGCTGGAAAGCAGGCACCTGGACTTGTTTCTGCCTTGTCCTGCATCCCAGAGGTGTACTACACCATGTAAATAGATTCCTTTTTATAATGCCTACATGCTGGTTTGGATAAAGAAGAAAATGTATTAAGGAAATACATATTTTCTTCTAAGACTTATTACGTTCTGTGACAAATAATCATTTTCATCTTTTCAGCAAAAAGTTCTCATAGATCTGTTGTGTGGTATGGCTTTTTTAAGGGAAAAAATGGAAAGATTATTAAATATTAGAATTTTTATGTCTAGAATGAATGATAAAACAAATTTCAAATTATTAACATTATTATAAATAGGAAAGTACAGTGAGAATTCAGTGAATGGCTTATTTAAAAAGTTGTATAACTGAGTAATGGACAATACCAAGAGCATTGTCAAGGCTCTTGAGAATTACAGTATACTTATCTGAAATTTATTGCATAAGAAAGAAATGTGCTGTTTATTTGTGTAATTGTTTGTTGTAACAGATTCATGAATAGTACAGAGATGCACACATGCTAGGTGTTGTATCTCACATCTGTAATCCCAGGGTATGGAAGGCCACGCCAGGAAGACCCAAGTGTTAAAGGCCAGCCTGGGCTACACAGCAAGACTCTGTCTTGGGGGAAGAGAAACATACATTATACTTCGCCCAAAGCATAGGAACTGATCTCCAATATTAGGATATAAGGTGTTACCAAGATTGATGCAAGCCTGGTTTGTTTTGTCTATGTTTCTAACCCTAGGAAGACAGGTCTGTTGTCACTGTACAGTGGTGAAATGGGATGGATGGGTAACAAAGGTGCTGTGCTGAAGATTAACACTGCACTTGCTCGTGATGCGAGAGCCTGTCTCTAAGTCCACACACAGGATGCACACCTCTGGGTGGAGCTTCCTGTGCTTACGTTGACACATGATAAAGACCCTGAGCAGTGCCAGCAAGCTGCTGTCAGGCTTGCCGTTTTCTGGATATCCTCATTTTGTGCCATGCCAGATATTAATACAATTTTTATTTTGGAATTTTTTTTTTTTAGATTGGGAAAAGCATGTTTTATATATGTAAGAGTCCCAAACCTCTTTTGAGGTGAGGCTATGTCACAGTATTATAAGCTATGCATGTCTGTAAACAAAAGATGCACAAATGTAGGAGGATTTTTTTCAGTATGCATTTTAACCTCCAGGATGAAAAGGGCTTCTCAGCTATGAGATCACTTAAAACTATGTACACTTATAGCAGGAAAATACAGCTTTGTAATCAAAATTGGAGTAGTTCCATTCACATGCTTCCTGTAATTAAACAACCTATGGGAAGCTTATGTGACCAAACATACCAAAGTGCCTGTGATGAATATCGAGTGTTCCTTTTACACTCTTCTCCTGTCCAGAAGATGAGAGTGTGCCTGAGTTTGTAATGTGCCATGTGCAGTTGTAATGGAGTCTGTGGCTCTTCACAGCGCATCCCAGATAGTCATACACAGGGTCAGAGTGATCTCTCTCCTGCCAACTCACACCTTCCTCGGAATCCTGTTTATAAATCTTTTTTCATTAATAAGCAGGATTGGGAGAAAGTTTATATGTATGTACACACATGAACATATATGCACATAAAATATTCAAGGATGGCTTTTTGGTTGCAGGAGAAAGGGAGGTAATATCTTATTAATACGAGTTTCTTGACCATGGTATTAGATTTTTTTTTCCCTAAGTGTCTTTTTAATTAGGTCTATTGAAGAAGGGCTTCTGTCTATAGAGGAGATTTTCTTTTTTGCTGAAATTTTATCATGTCAATGGTTTTTCACCAACAACCGATCTATCTTAGTTTTGCGCTCATATACTTCATCTGTTCAGTGTATATTTTATTTAACAAAATGCTTTTCATAACTAATTAGGCAAATTGAGTACACTTAAGGGTACAGTCCCCTAATAAGTGAGTATGATGCCCCCTGCTGACACAGAAGCTGGTGCCAATGAGATACAGTGTCCCCATGTGCATCATCTGTGTCTTCAAGTAGCATCTCCAGTCTGTGTGGAAAGGAGGGAGAAGGCCCAGTCCTAGCAGCCCACTGGTCATAGTTCTGCAGGCTACATGAGGAAGGCTGACCAGCCGTCAAGGCACACTCCAGGGTCCTGAAGATAGAAGATACTTGTAGTTCTCAAAATGTTAACTTTTAGTTTTTAATGACTTATCTAGGAAAAAAGAATGTCAAGTTTTCTACTTTGAACCAAACCAATGAGGGAAATTAGTGATTTGAAGTACAGCTCTAACTTATTCATGTGGTGGCTTATCCTGTGCCTTAAAGTACAAAGGTGTTTTCAAGTTTCAGATGGAAACAGAAGCAGCCTTGCAACCATATTTACCACCGTTTATATTTTGCACTCTATATTTCTTGTACAGACAGTCCCTGTGCAGAGGTGTTTAGGATTAGTTTACAAACCTCAGGCAGATGCAGAGAGTGCAGACTGCTACAGTGACTGGTCCCATCTGGATTACCCACTGTAGAGGTGGACCATGGGGGGGTTGTTTTTTGTTGTTTGTTTGTTTGTTTGTTTGTTTGTTTGTTTTAATCATGAATGTCCTTTTTGCTTAATTTTATATAACAGCACATGTATTTATTCAATAAACTTTTATGTCAGTGTACTCTTAATATGTTTTTTGTTTGTCTCTTGAACAAGTTTAGTGTGGGAACAGCTAATTTGGAAAGCCCACATGCTGTGTCAGGTATATTTACTCTCTGTGCATTCTTTCATCCTAGTTTGACTCTCCTCCATGTAACTCACACTCTGAGTATCGCAAGCAGCTCTTTGAAGGGCAATGGTAGAGTAGGAAAAGTAGACTAAATAAAACTGGAACACTGAGAAGTCCCCAAACAAGGTGCCGAGATAATAGAAGGTTTGAACAAGGGGCAAATGCTTGGGTATCCAGTGTCTCAGGTAGGCTTGAGGAAGTGCTTTGTAGTCTTTTGCCGTCATCACATTTACCTATTAGTTTCTTTATATACATGCTGAAGTGCCACCTTTGCTTGACTTTGTTTGTTGATAGGGTGGCCAAGACTGGCTTTCAACTAACAGTCCTCCTGCCTTAGAGTCCTAAAGTTGAGATTACAATTGTATGCTCCCAATCTAGTTTCTTTGTCCTTTATAATGCCTTGGTTTACATTTAATAATAATAATAATAATAATAGTAAAAATATCTGAGGACACCATGCCTTCTGGTAAGCACTTTACCAACTGAGCTGTCCTCCAACCTTTACTGCATTACTCTTCACTGTTGGTGTTCCAAAACAAACCAAAAAAAAAAAAAAAAAACCAAAAACCTCTTTCTTTTTTTTCTCTCATCTATACTCTAAATATTAAAATATGCACATTTCTTTTTTTCAATTTTATTTTGTATTCAGAATACCACTGACCATCTGTGTTTTCCAAATGAGTATCGCAAATAGACTATCTAGTTCCCTCTGTAGCATCTTTCTCCGTATTCTAGCAGGGTTCCCTCCTGTCTTTGTCTCTGTCTGTCTAGGGACCCGAGCTGAGGATTAAACAGCATTCTCTCCTGGCTCTCTCCCTCCCTCACACACACACACACACACACACACACACTAAGGTCTTCCTGACCTGAAGACACCTACTTCTGCTACTGCCTCAGGCAGTAGCATCTTGTCTCTTCTACTGTCCCATTGCTTCCTTCTTTGTTTTAAAGACAAATCCCAACTACTATTTTCCATTGTTTTTGCAATGAAAACTAAGAGCCTGTCTTCTTTCCCATTCCCCAAGACTTTGCCAACCACATTTTCTGCAGGGTCTACTTGGACTCAAGTTTAATTACCATGGTTCTTCCCACCTCAGCATCTCCATGATACTCTTCACAGGATATGGGCCTGCACAGTGTCCATTTCCTTTCACATATAAAGTTGATTTTCTCAGTGTCCTTTACCAGCAGTCTAACAGTAAGCAGCCTCCATGATTCAGACCCCTGGCACCATGTTACTTCTGCTCATCTTACTTAACAGTTTCAGTGGAGTAATACTTATAATCTTTCTGCCTAGACTATAAACTGCTAAGAGCAGAGACTGTATGAGTATTAATTTTTGATGGCTGTTCTTAGCATGCAAATGATAACCCACATATCTGTGGAATGGATGATCTATAAACATTTACAAACCATATAAGACTCTAATTTAATGAGTTCACATTCAAAGAATTCTACTTACTTCCTGACAGTTTTATTAAAGGCTAAAGATAAATGTAATGAAACATGTAATAATATAATAAACATGAAAGGCTAGTGGCATAATTACCTCAAAAACATCTGGGTCATGAAAAATGCAGAATAATCCAGGAAGTCTTAATTTATTTGATGTATTCAAGAACTCCTGGAAAAAATCAGAATAAAAAGCAATACATTGTCTCTATGTACTGAGAGGGAAAAGATATCTTCAGAAGTAGCTATCTACTTAAAAACCTCAAGAGAGTAATCCCCAAAACTCAGATATAATAGATGTTTAATGAGTTACCTATGAGACTATAAATCTCCACTTCTTACACTGTAATAGTAATAGCAATTAAAAACAAACATTTTTTTTTAAAAAAAGTTATACAGCAGCCTTGGGATCACAACAGCAGTGAAAACCTGTAAACTCTAAAGGAGAAAGAATAGGTTTTAGAATTGTCTTATTCCCAGAAAACTGCTACTGTATGACCTGTCTGGATCCTGGGAAATCTATGTCTATTGTGTTTGTCAAACATCATTGCAGCTGCCTGAGCCTGCAGTGTATCCGGAGTCATGATGATAGAACAACAAAGGAAAATCCAGAAAAGGAGACTTGTAGAATGATTGTGGGATAGAGGACGATACATGAGGAGGGCATGTGCATCTTCCAAGGGCCTACAAAAGGCCTAGTGTTGTTTCTGGGTGCGGTAGGTAGGGGATTAATTGACCCAAACTACGTAAAGAAAGCTTGGTTTACTTGCTGACTAATCACATAGATGAACTGGGCAGGAACTCTAAAAACTATACCTTTTAGGTATTACAGTAAATCCAAGAAAGCAGCACAAAACCTATGGAGAGAAAGAATTCTCTTTCTGTTTACAGAATTTTCACACTACTTTACATTTTTAACCCCCAAATCATGAGGCATACAAAAAATAATAAAATGTGGCCCATATGCTAATGGCAGGGCCAAAACCAGTCAATAGCAGCTGTCTCTAAAGAAGTCCAGATGACCTTAAATCTGCTACTGCAACATGTTTAAACAAATGAAAGGAACTACATGTCTAGGGAATAGGAGAATGGGGTCTCACCATGTAAAGAATGTCATCAGAGAAAGAATACAAGTAGAAATTCTCAACTCGAATACAAGAACCCAAGGTCCACTAGAGTCTAGCAGATTTGAGCAGAGAAAGAATTGGCATGTGAAGATGGGTCAGTAAGGACCATCTTCCTTACTCAAGGTACAAAGGTAATACAGAATAAGGAGAAATGTATGGCCACATACCGAGCGATCCATAAAGGATGGAGAGGAACACCTAAAAGAAATGCTCTTAAGAAATACTATAAGCTAATGAGATGGCTCAGCAGATAAAGGCACTTGCCACTAAGCCTGATGACCTTTGTTCCATACCCAGAATATGTATTGTAAGAACTGACTCCTGCAAGTTCTCTGAACCCCACATGTATGCTGGCAAGCGTATATGTACACAATAAGTAAATAAATTTATTTATTTTAATAAGTAAAGTTATTTTTAA
This sequence comes from Arvicanthis niloticus, assembly GCF_011762505.2. NCBI lineage: Eukaryota > Metazoa > Chordata > Mammalia > Rodentia > Muridae > Arvicanthis > Arvicanthis niloticus. Next base: position 3,369,229 of record NC_133430.1, on the reverse strand, counting down.
AATATTTTTGAACAATACGAGGTTGGTGTGAGGTAGCACGCACCTATAATTCCAGTACTATATTCTATAATGGGGAGTAGAGGCAGAGAGGAGTTCAAGGCCAAACTCACATACTTAATGCAGATCAGTCTGGGCTACTTAAGAGCTCTGTCTCAAAAGAAGGAAATTTGACAAAGCTAAATATAATTGGAAAATTTATGTATTAAGCTGAAGGAACTGTAACTGGGATAAATTTTAAAAGAGCCACAGCTAGGCACATTGTGATCAAACTATTGAAATTCAAAGATGGCAACAAGAAACTCCTCTCGTGCCACTCTGAACAACTGGGTTATTCTAACAGGGACAAAGACGGGTAGCAAATTCAAAAAAAAAGAAGACTGCCAGCCAGGAGTCCTCAACAACTGTACAAAATGTATGGGAAGTCAAGGCATTCTTCCTATATACATTTTGACAGACAGTGTCTTAAGAAATTGGCTTGCTGTGTCATATAGGTTATCACTGATAGACCTAGTGATGTTCACTAAGGTTTCTTTTTCTTTCAGGTTCATAGGTTCAGTAGTGATATTTCTTCTTTCCTTCTGATATTAGCAATTTATGATGCATAACTTTTTTCTTAGTCATTTTGGCTAAAGGCTATAAATTGTTTTTTTTTAAATCAAGATAATTCTGCTGCTTGATTTCTTGCTTATTTCACTAGTCTTTTATGGCTTCATTGTTTGGATTCCGATTGAAGTAAGGTAAAAGGTGCGGTGCCAATTGTACACTTGTCTGTTTCTCTCATGTGTATTAAAGTTTGGGTGTAAATGGTTATATTAGTTTTATGTCACTGTGACCACATTGCCTGACTTTTGGTTATAGAATGGTATTTTTTTCCCCACACATTTAATACCAGAACTCGTGAGATAGATAAAATGACCCAACTATCCTCAACAATATTTGTTAAAAGTAAGGTCCTGTTAAGTAATATAAAATAGTGTTAGAGCACTGTGAATGTTAATGATAAACCTTTATTTTAAGCACCACCTTTAATGTTCATTTTTCATTTGAATAAGCTAAAGCGTCAGAGGGCCGGGCTCACGTGAATCCTTGGCAGCTAGTATGTAGGACTGAAAGGACATGCTCAAGCACCGGCTAGAGACGGGCTGCCCGGAGACCCAGCAGGTTGGAGATCCCGCAGGTTTCTCTGCAAGGGATGGCATACATTTTGCCAGGCTCCCAGACTCTAGGCTCCTGACATGAGGCCAAAGGCCTCCAATGATCTGTGCCCTTCAGGCAAGTAGGGCAGCACCCCTACCAGCCCCTCCACGGGTAGAGTATGTGACTACAGGCCACAGAGCCTCAAGATAGATCTCCGTATTAATGAGATACCTAAAGGCCAGAGGGCATAGCCAATTAAGCTTTTCTTCCCAGACCCTCCTCCTTGCCAAAGGTATTTAACCTCAGGCACACCCTGAGAATATCAGGGTATAGTTTCATCCATTTTCCACCATGACAGTAAATATCCTAAGGCCACAGATTATCTCTCTTCTTTGGGACCTGCCATGGGGAACCGGGGGAAAAGATTTTCAACTACCGAGCCACCACCTAATCTCCCGATGACGACCTCTCTATTCTTCCAGCCATGGAGGCCACCCAATCAGGCAAGCCAAGCCAGACATGACCTAGCCAAGCGAATCTCGACCAAGCCAAAGCTCATCCTTCCCCCTCTCCTCGTATGCCTCCCCATCATCTCCTCCCCCGCCCCCATCTCAACCCTTTTGCGGCCTCTCAGAGACACCTGAGAGCACAAGGGCCTGAGAACCAAACAGTCCCCGGCCACCTTTTGGCCCGGGGACTCCCAACTCATGAGCTTCGGCCCCCAAGGGACCTCAGACTGTGTTCCCCCAACCCCGAACAGAGTCCTGTGGCTTTTCACAGCCCAACGTCCCCGTGAAGTGTACACAGTCAAATCCCCGCATCTCTACCTCTCTGAGCCACAGCCCTAGCCCCTTGGGAGGGGATAGATGCAGGACTCATAATTCAACCCACAGGACCCACGCACGCTACAGCCTCACACTAGTAGACCGTTTACTGGATTCTACTTGCCTGGAACAGGAGACTATCAGCCCAGCAGCCAGCCAGGTGTGTATGTTTTGAACACTCATCAGATGTTCTGAAGAAGCTGTGCTGCAACCATAGCTGCTCTCTGCAGAAGCACGACTCCAACTCTAGGAGATACTATCCCAGCCATGACTGTGGCTTCTGCTGGGCCAACTTTATGACCATCACAAGCCTCAGTGAAATCCAGGCCAGGGTCGGGGATCACCTCCCCTGGTGGCACATCAGAAAGTCTATGAGTGATACTCACACAGTTCTTCATTTGTATGAACTTGACACACTTTTTCTTTTCCTGATTTTATAATCAGGCTGTTCAGTTTATTTTTCAAGTCAGCTGGAAGACATCCTCTTATGCTACCTTTCACTGTTACACATTAAACCTATTTACAGATGTCTCTTGAATAGTATTTTTTTTCTACTTTTGAGCTTCTTCATTCATAGTGTTGGCTGAGCTGGTAACGCAAAGAGATGTCTGAACTGGCAGTAAAGTAGCAGTGGTGGAGACAGTAGAAGTTGTAAACCACAGAATGCCTGAAGAGTTCTAGAGATCTGGGATAGAGATAAAAGGGGATGGAAGCAATAGAGACAACAAGGGACATTGAAAGTAGAGAAGGAGAGAGGTCAGAGAGCTAAAGCTGACACAAGATTAGAAGGCTATGAAGACTCTGTGTCTTTGGCTCTCTCCCCAACCCCCAACACACACACACACACACACACACACACACACACACACATACCCCAAAACAAAAAAAACTCACAGGCCCTAGTATCTGGGCGAGTTCCAGGAAATAACTAATGGTCTTAAACACTCAAGACTCAAAAACTGAGACATTCCTTGTCCTGAGATAACATCCCCAAGGCCTATCCTAGCCTGTAACCCTACCAAGTGCCATCTACTGTTGCTGCTGCTGCTTACTGCCACTGAAAATTATGGATTACAGTTGCTGTCAAATGCTAGGGCTGCTGGTGATTAGAGAACAGTGCACACTCAGCCTGAGGTCCAAACTCTAAAGCCTGGAACATTGGTTGGGCTGTTAGCCACAGTCGCTTAGATACATAAGCCTATGTGGGCCTTCCTGGCCAGCCCATAGGCCTCAGTCACCCAAGGGCATGGGGCTGACTGCCAATACCACAATACTACTATGCCTATTCAAACTTCTCTCCGGTTAGAGCAGAACTCCAACTTACTCCTCATATTCCTATTCCACTGGGGCTCCATGGGGCTCAGCTGTGCATTTCTGGTTCTGTCTCATCTTTCTCGTTGACTGGAGCCAAAGAAATGAGTGGAAGAAGGTCTTCACCACTCATGAGGACCAACAACATCTCATACATGTTGACACATATTTGTCATTACCTGGCCACATTCCTCTAAGGTGGGTAGCTGAGTCCTTTTCTTCCCTGAGAACCTGATGCCAGCAGGGCATGTTGGAGTTACTGCCAGAGCACTTAGATGTAGGAACACCAAGGGCCACAGCAAACCTAATTTCACTTATCCTCTAGGAGTAATATAATATTTTTCAGCCAGAAAGCAGAATGAAAATAGACCACTTTCAAGATAATAGATCATCGTGTTGAGTACAATAAGGCAGACTCAGAAAGAAGTGTGTTTTCTCTCACGTGCAGAAGACATATAAAGTAAGCTTTTAAAAGTAAGACATGAGAGTACTGAGGAAGACAGGAGAGAGTGGGATGACAGGAGGGGCAAATAGCATCGAAGTATGCTAATAGGTGCTCAAATGTCAGAATGAAATATACTTGTACAACGAATCTACATATAAATCTCTCTGTGTATATATGCATGTGTGATATACATATATACATTGTATATGTGTATATATCTGTACACACACGCACACACACACACGCGCCAAAGGCCTGCCTGGACCTTTACGGTAGAACTGTGCTGGACAGGACACAGCTTTGTATGAAGGCTAAAGATTAACTATCTATGGCTTTGTAACTCTCTCTTGCTGTTCTGGGGGCCAGAAACTGATAGCTTCTGGAAACTTAACTCTTTCTTACTGTTCTGTGCTTTAATAAGTGCTTGTTTCTTGCTCTACAACTCTGTGCTTTAACAAGCCCTAGTTTCTCTCTAACTCTCTGTACTTTAGCAAGTGCTATTTTCTTACTCTGTAACTCTCTGTGCTTTAATAAGCTCTTGTTTCTTTTAGCTATAGCTCAAGGACCTCTTGCTGGCCAGATGAGAAGCTGGGAACTTATTAACTCTTTGTGAACCAGATATGGGTTTTAGGGACCTACTGGAATAAACCATGACCTGATGTCAGTTCTACACTGTAGGCACAACCAAATCTAAATATAGTCACACAGCAAAGTCACCCCTGTTGTATAACAGTTTCCTCTCAGATTGAAATATCTATCCTTCAGGGAAGCTCTTTAAGCAAGAAGGTATACAACTCAAAATCTCATCAGGAAGTCCCTGAAACTGGCCAGATTCACTAGTCCTCTCCTTACCAGAGTAAGCAATAAAAGCTTCAAAGATGACTCAGACAAGCCAAGCTGCAAAGAACAAGTCTCTTGAGACAAATAGAAACAAGCTGAGCTACCTGGGAGAGATTTAGACCAAGGGACTCACTTGGAAAGGACACTTCAACCCATTGAGCTGCCTGAAGGCTGTGCGGTGTGCTTCAGGTTCCCAGCTTTGTGAGCTGTCACCCATGCTGGGAGGTTGGATGATTCAGCTGCCTTTGAGTCATTTCTGTTCCTGTAACCCCTCACCCCTGCTCCTGAAAGTAACCCCAGTAAAACTCATTGGTTCACCAAGTTGGACTTTGGTGGTGTACATACCCCCTAGCTATGTGTTGTGTCTCCCCAGGAAAAGTTTTGTCACACAACAATACCGTACTTACACATCTGCTTCAGTCATGATATTACCAAACTGTGTCTCAATATCATGAGATTATTTGGGCCGTGTCTGTAACCACCAATGGTAGTTTGCTGTTTCACAAAAATGGGAAATAGCCAAAAGAATGTGGGACCAAGATAGTGTGTGTGTGTGTGTGTGTGTGTGTGTGTGTGTGTGTGTGTGTGTGTGGTGTGTAATTGAAATTTAATTGGGGAAACAAGGTATTTTTTTTTATTTTGAATCAATCTCTTACATGAAGATGGAAGACACTCCTAAGATGCAAGTTCCTGTCTACTTTTATTAGAGAATATCATTGAAAGAGTGCTGGTGCCTGACTAGGGAGTAAAGAACTGCATATTTAGAAGAGGTTATAGGTAGATCCCTCAGATATAATGATGTACTGTAACCAGATGTGCAGCCCACAAAACCTGTCCATAAAAAAATTGTAAAAGCATATAATGACACTCAAGAGCAAGCCATGTTCTCCTACAACTTCTTTCTGCCCCACCCCTGATACTCCGCTGTAATCTGATATCTTCTTTTAGCCAACTAAGTCACTCAGTTCTGTAAGACACCTAACTGAATACTGATTGCTTCAAAAAAGAAACAGAGTAGAGGAGATGCACATAGACTACAGAGATTTCTTGCCTCTTGACATATGGTACCCTGGGCTGCCTCAGGACTCTACCTGCATGCAAGAAAACATTGGTAGGGAATGAAGAAATCGCTCAACAGGTAAAGGCACCTGCTGCCAAAACTAATGATCAAATCTTTAGACTGCACAAAGAGACAACCTACTCTAGCAAGTTGTCCTCTCAACTGCACAGGCTTCTATGTCTCTCCTCCAGAAAACCCTGATTAATATAAATTTTGGTAACATAAGTAGTTCTAGAGCAACAGAAGAATAAGGATGAATTTTTTAAGTATCTGGAATAGGTTTTCTAATTTGGCAACACCTACAGTTACTGAAGCCTCTTCAGTTGCTGTTCTCAGAGAAGCTCAGAAAATACTAAAAATTCATCTTGTAAACTATTTTACAGACTTAAGAAGACAAATTTAGTAACAATTCTGGCATGCTGGTTTCTTTTAAAATCACAGAAATATCATAATAGTTTTTGTCTGGATCCCAGGTGTGGGATATGGGGCTGCTTCAGATCGTCCACAGCAGCTGACCATGGTTTGCCTTGTGCTCTAGCAGAGGGGTGATTTTCTTGAAGCTTCTGCAATCGTGTGTCATTTGGAACTCTGGGGACTTTTCAGGAGGGTATATAAATGCTAGGGCCCCAAGAGTCAGGTTAGGTTGTTGTTTGTTTGGTTGCTGTTGGTTTCTGTTGGTCATGGTTTGTTTCATAGTCATGCACAAAGAAACAACAAGAAGTTAGATGTTCTGACAGTTGAAGATCAAACTTGCTCCAAGGAACTCAACACCCCTAATCAGCAGGAAGTAAACTAATGGTAACATCACCTTCTCTTTCCCCTCTATCCTTTTTTTCTGTCTTCTCTAGAGCTGAGTTGAAAGGGTGGCAGAAAGAGGTGGAGAAGGGTGGAAGAAAGAAGAACCCAGAAAGTAGCTAACTCTTGTCTTTGTGGTAGAGCTTCAGGCTGGAGATGCTGCTGCTTGGTTGGATGAATTTAATGCAAAGGATTTGATTGGACCCTGAGGTATCAGGGGTCAGGTGGGTGTTCATACTTATTGCAATGAGCAGCATACACAAATCAGTGTCAGTGATGGCCTGGCCTGTAATGGGCATCACAGGCAAAGTGAATTTTATGGTAGCATGACTCAGATAGACCTTTGGTACTGGCTAATCAATCATGTTTCCAGGCATGAAATTGGTCAGAAGCTTACTGCCTTTTAGTTTCATCAGTATAAGCAGAAAAATTCTCAAACAACTGGGGGAGGAGGAAGGCTCCATTGCATTGTGCCAAAAGGGAATCTCAGGCTGTGAACCAATTTTCAGACCTGAGCCAGTTTAAAGACCCAGAATCCCCTCAATGTAGGCATGAACAGCTTCTCCTGAGGAAGGACCTAGATAACATACCTGAGAGTTTTACTGTTAGCCTTTCTCCAGTCTCTCCCTCAGAGGGACCTGTGGCTTTTACAAGGATAACTGTACACTGTGGGGAGAGGAAATAATCAGACATTCCTTAATCTATTGGATATTGGTTTTGAATTGATGCTGATTCCAGAAGATCCCAAGAAATACTATGGCTCTCCAGTTAAAGTAAGGGTTTATAGAGGTCAGGGGGATTAATGGAGGAGCTTTGACTGATGTCTGACTCACAGTAGGTCTAGTGGGTCCCTGAACTCATCCTATGGTTGAGTTAGTCCCAGAATGTATCTGGGATAGATATACTTAGAAGTTGGCAAATTTTTCACATTGATTTTTTTTTACCTGTAGTATGAGAGCTATTATGGTTGGAAAAGCTATATGGAAGCCATTAGAGTTGCCTCTGTCAGGCAGTACTGTAAATCAGAACAGTATTGAATTCCTGGAGGCATTCCCAAAATCAATGCCACCGTCAAGGCCTTGAAAAATGCAGGGTTGGTAGTTACTAACTTATCACCCCTTAACTCTCCTATCTGGCCAATGCAGAAGTCAGATGTATAGTGAAGAATGACAGTTTACTATCGAAAATTCAATCAAGTAGTAGCTCTAATTGCAGCTGCTGACCAGATGTGCTGTTCTTACTTGAGCATATTAACACATCTCCTGGTTACATGGTATACAGCTATAGATCTAGCAAATGCCTTTTCTTGGTACCTGTCCATAAGGACCATCAGAAGCCATTTGCTTTCAGTTGGCAAGGTGATAAGTGTACCTTTGCAGTTTTACCTCAAGGATATATTAACTCTCCTCCCCTGTGTCATAACTTAGTCAGAAGGGATCTTGATCGCCTGTCTCTTCCATTAAGTATCACCTTGGTTCACTATATTGATGGCATTATGATGATTGGACTGATTGAGCAGGAAGTAGCAAACACTTCGGATGCGTTTTTAAAACATGCACATCAGAGGATGTAAGTCCAACCAAAATTCAAGGCCCTTCTACCACAGTGAAATTCTTAGGAGTCTAATGCTCTGGGCCATGCAAAATATTACTTCTAAGGTGAAGGCTAAGTTATTGCACCTGGCCCCTCACAACACCAAGAAAGAAGCCCAACATTCAGTTGACTTATTTAGATTTTGGGACACCACATTCTTCAATTAAATGTGTTACTCCAACCCATATACCAAGTGACTCAGAAAGCTGCTAGCTTTGAGTGGGGTCTGAAACAGAAGGCTCTTTAACAGGTCCAAGCTGCTCTACCACTTGGACCATGTGATTCAGTAGATAGGATGGTACTTGAGGTGTCAACGGCAGATAGAGATGCTGTTTGGAACCTTTGCCAAGCCTCTGTCAGTGGATCACAGAATATACCTTTGAGATTTTGCAGCAAGGTTCTACCATCATCTACAGTAAACTATTCTCCTTTGAGAGGCAGCTCTTAGCTTACTATTGGACCTTACTGGAAAGTTAACATTTTACAGTGGGCCATTAAATTACCGTAAGACACAATCCGGTGCCTTCTGGCCTGTTGAGTCATAAAGGCGGACAACAGCACTCCAATGTCAAATGGAAGTGGTATGTACTTGATCCAGCTCGAGCCGGTCTTGAAGGTACAAACAAGTTACATGAGGAAGTTGCCCAAATGCCTATGGTCTCTAATTCCATTACAATACTTTCAGCTGTGAAACATTCACCTATAGCCTAATGGGGTATATCCTGTGATTGGTTGACTGAGAAAGAGAAGACTAGGGCCTGGTTTGCTGATGGTTCTGTACATTATGCAGGCACCACCCAGAAGTGGACAGCTGCGACATTACAACTTCTTTCTGGGACAACCCTGAAAGACACTGTTGAAGGAAAATCTTAACAGCGGGCAGAATTTCGGGCAGTATATATGTTTATACGTTTTGTTTGGAAAGGAGAACTAGCCAGATGTGTGATTGCTCAATGATTCATGCGCTGTAGCCAATGAATTGGCTAGATGGTCAGGGATTTGGAAAGAGCTTGATTGGAAAATCTGGTGAGAAAGACATCTGAGAAAGAAATGTGTGGATAAATCTCTACATATGAGTGATATGTCAAGATACTTGTGTCCCATATAAATGCTCATCAAAAGATGACTTCGGTAGAAGAGGCTTTCAATAATCAAGTAGATGGGCTGTCCTATTCTGTGGACAGTCATCCCTTTTTTGCCAGCCATCCCTATCCAATAAGCCCATGAACAAAATGGCCTTGGTGACAGAGATGAGAGATATGGATGGATGCAACAATATGGACTTCCATTCACCAAGTCTACCTGACTACAGCTGCCACTGAGTGCCAGGGATGCCAATAGCAGAGACACAACACTGAACCCCAGATATAGCACCCATTCCCAGGGTGACCAGTCAGCAACCTGGTGGCAGGCTAAATACATTAAACCACTTCCTCCATGGAAAGCACAATGCTTTGTTCTCACTGGCGTGGATACTATTCTGGATATGCCTTTCCTATATATAAAGCATCTGCCAAATCACCATCCATGGACTCACACTATACCTTACCCACCATCATGGTATCGCATACAGAATTGTTTCTGACCAAGGAACTCACTTCACAGCCAGAGAATTATAGCAGTGAACCCACAATTCTGGAATCCACTGGCCTTACCATGTTTCCTAACATCCTGAAGCAGCTAGCTTGATAGAAAGATGGGATGGCCTTTGAAGACACAATACAATGCCAAGTATGTGGCAGCAGTCTGGAGCGCTGTGCTAGGTTTCTCCTGAAGGCCATATAAACTTTGAATCAGTGTTCAACATATGGTATTGTGTTGTGGACCACTTTGCCCCACGCTTGGGGGCCACTATGTTGAGACCCACACTGCCTGGCTTGGGGGCCACTGTGTCCCGGCCGGAGCTGCTGCTTTGGTCTGCGGATCAGGGTCTAGCAAGAGAGAGTGGGGACAGGGGAAGAGACACGATGGAGACAAGACAGAGGTTCTGATTAAGTCTCTAGTCTCCTTTATTGAAAGGACATCGGGGTATTTATATGCTTTGCCACGTGCCTTGTAGGTGTGGATATCACGTGCCTTGCAGCTGGGGGCTCTAAACAGCAAAACAAGATATGTGGGAAAACCAAGATATTTATCAGAGTGTGCTCAGCTGTTGTAGGCTGTTGAAAACAAGTCTCTTGTCAGGGTATATGGTCCGAGATGGCTGCAAAGATGATAGCCGCTTTCTGCTAGGAGTCCGCTCCCAACAGTATTGTTTCTCCCGTAGCCAGGATCCACAGGTCCAGGAACCAAGGGCTGAAAAGGGAAATGGTTCTACTCACTATCTCTCCTAGTGATTCACTAGGAAAATTTTTACTTCCTGTTTCTGGAACCTTAAATTCTGTTGGCTTAGAAGTTTTGTTTCCAGAGTTGGGAGCATTTCTGCCAGGAGCCAAAACAAATGTTCCAGTGAACTGGAAGCTCAGACTTCCTTCTGACTATTTTGGGCTTCTGATGCCCTGAAGCCAGAAAGAAATGACAGTTTTAGGAGGGTAGATCATCTCAGATTAACCAAGAAGGAGTTAAGAAAGATTTGGAGATAAGGAAGATTATGTCTGGAGTTCAGGGGAGTCTTTCGGGAGTCTCTTGGTGCTACCATGTCCTGTGATTAAAGCCAATGGAAAATTACATCAGCCTAATTCAAGCAGGATGACAAAGGGCACAGACTCATCAGGAATGAAAGTACGGGTCACTCCTCCAGGAAAAGAGCTAAGACCTGCTGAGGTGCTTGCAGAGGGTGGAAGAAATACAGAATGGGTAGTAGACAAAGGTAATTATAGATACCATTTAAGGCCATGTGACCAGTTGTAGATATGAGGATTATAACTGTTATGAGTGTTTCTGTTGTATGTTAAGAATGTGTTTGTACAAATATTTGTGATTTTTTCCCTCAATTTCCTTGTCATATGATATAACATCAATTAAGAGATTATCAGTGGTTATAATATTTAAGTTTGAGATTCTAAAAAAACCTGTCCCTCAAAGGACATTGTTACCTGTTCTAAACTTATAATGTGTTTGTGGTCATACGAAGAATAGTGATACCATGTTAGAGGTAGTCGTACCTGGTTATTGTTTTCAGTTAGAAATTAGTCACAATATAAGGATATATGATTGTGTGTCAAGTTGGGTAGACTTACGATGGCTATTCTTTTCTTTTTAACACATTAAACATTTTATTTTACATTAAATGTAATAAATAGTGAAATCATAAATAAAATAATAATAAGCAATGTTATTGTACATCTCCTCCAAATTTTTATAAATACATTTAAATGTAAATAAATGTGTCTTCGTGAGTTGCAGTTCTTTGCTTTAGGAGGAAGCGAGTACATTGGTGAGACCCTGGGTGGTGACCACGCTCTGTTTCTTATATAGCACTAATTAAGCAGCTACGTTCCCTCAAGGGAATACAACATACTTTAGCTTTAGGATTTGTTCATATTTGCTTACATATATAATATTTAAATAAGAACAAACTCCAAGAGTGTATACATTTGTTATAGCAAACATGAATTCTGTGGGAATATAAAATCCCCAAAGTAGCAAAATTATAATTATCCTTAGAGCTTAAGCAAATGGATATTTTCATTAGAGTAGTGGCCCAAAGACAATTCAAATGTTTGTGTATTCTGAAAGTCATAACAGGTACTCAACTAATTATTTTTAAATGTGGTATAAAATGATTTTTAAAAATTTATTCACTTTACAACCTAATACCAGCCCTTTCTGTCCTCCCAGTACCCCCCTCATGCAAGTCCTCTCTCTATTACACATTCCCCTTCTCTTTTAAGAAGGGGAAGCCCCCCATTGGGTGTCACTTCCCACTACACTAACACAACACCGTCCCCCAACCCCTGCACATCAAGTGGCTAAGGGACTAGGAGAATCCTCTCCCACTGAAGCCAGACAAGGCAGTCCATTTATGGCCACAGAATCCACAGGCATGCAGGCAACAAGCTTAGGGACAGCCCTTGCTTCAGTTTTTGGGGGACCCTCATGAAGACCAAGTTGCTCATTTGCTACATATGTGCAGGGGAGGAGGGACTAGATCCAGTCGGTGCTCCATGTTTGGTTGGTGGTTCAGTCTCTAGGAGCCCCCAAGGGCCCAGATTAGTTGACTCTGTTGGTCTTCCTGTGGAGTCCCTGTCCTCTTCGGGTCCCTCAATCTTTCTCCCAATTCTTCCACATGATTCCCGAGCTCCATCTGATGGGTGTGAGTCTCTGTATCTTTCCATTGGCTGGTGGGTGGAGCTTCTCAGAGGACAGTTACACTAGCTTCCTGATTCTGAACGCTGTCCCAGGCTGACCAACTATGATTGTGGGTAGATCTGAGTCTGTCATGATGACTATTCTTGACTGTCAACTTGACTGCATCTGGAATTAACAAAAACCCAAATGGCTGAGCACAACTGTGAAGGATTTTTTTCCTTAATTAAATCATTTGAATTGGGAAGGAACACCTTTAATCAAGATCTTTGACGTGGGAAAATACACCTTTAATCCATATTTTTTGTTGTTTTTCAAGACAGGGTTTCTCTGTGTAGTCCTGGCTGTCTTAGAACTCACTGTACACACCGGGGTGGCCTTGAACTCTCAGGATCCACCTGCCTCTGCCTCCTGAGTTCTGGGATTAAAGGTGTGTATGCTCTACTACCTGGCTTAATTGAGACTTATTTTTTGAAGTGGAAAGATTCACCTTTAGTAGGGGCCACACTTTCTGCTGGCAGTCTATATAAAGGGAATGTCTGCTTTCTCTTGTTCTCACTAGCAAGTTCATTCCTTCACTGACATTAGAACCTACTTCTTTGGGATTCTGGCACATACTGAAGACCAGCTGAGACATCCAGATTATGGACTGAACTACTGGATTCTTGATCCTTCTTTTGATAGACAGCCATTCTTGAACTATCTGGACTAGCTTACTAGCCTATAAGCCACTCTAATAAATCATATGTATAATATATATATGAATATATAGTATATGTATTATTATATATTAATTCAATAAGTTCTTTTACTCTGGAGAACCATGACTAATATACATATATAAGATGTGAAATTTGCCATTTATATATAACGTTTCCATGTGTTATAAGCACACGGAATTCATTGTGAAGTGTTCTGAATTTTCTGTATTTCTAAAGTTGTGGGTTACAAAATTCTTTCTGTAGAAGATGGGCTGGTCTTGGGCAACCAGAGACCTGCAAAGATGCTTGGCTGTGACTTTGAGATGGTTCTAATCAGCACTGACTCTCCTCTGCTTCCACTGGGTCCCTCCCACCAGCACTCAGCCAGCCACAGTGTCTCACCAAGCCCTAACAGTGAGGAAGTTGCACTGGCACCACATCTGCATGCTGTCAAAGTACAATTCTAGCTCCCTAAAGCACAACCAGACTTTTTGCCAACATAAACCTTAATACATTGCAGATAACTTTATAGTATTTTTCTGTTTAGGCCACTTTCCTTGACACTCCAGGAATTGGACTGTTGCTAGTGCAAACATAGTTCTTTATTTGCATAAAGGATTTCTGTAATTGGTGAAAGCACAGCTTTCATTTGCATAAGTGACTCCTTCATTATTGGTACAAACTTAGTCCATTATTTACGTGAAGGACTGCCATAATTGGTACAAATTTTGCTTGGAGGCTTTCTGACTGTATAACCAGGCTGCTTGGTTCACTTTTTGAGTATCTGTAGCTGGTGTTGCAACCTTAGGCCAATGCTGAGGCTTCTCTGGAGTGGTCTTTCCTCGCCTACTTTAGATCGTCACCATTAGCAGAACAGGGCGATCAAGTAACAGCTGCAAGTAGTGTTGCTAGCGTTACAGCTACCAAATAGGCAACGTGGTGGGTTGGGATTTCATGACAGCTGTCGCTGCTGGTGCCTTGTTCTTTTCTCACAAAGGCAAGAATGCTGGCACTGGTGGGACAGCAGTGACAGTGGCAATCACTGTATCCAGCAATAGCAACGAGGGGCAACTGAACTTCCAGAGAACAGCCAGGACCAAGGACATGGAGGGATGATGGAAGTAGACAGATGACACTGGATACTGATGAGCTGAATACTTGTGTTGTAGGATGAGGGTTATAGTGCGCAAGGCTTACATGCAAGAGAGCTGTATCACTAGTACCATCTCCTGCTGCTGCTCAAGGCTTCCAAAAACCAAGGAATAAAATATCTGCAAAGTTGGGCTGGAGAGATGGCTCAGTGGTTAAGAGCACTGACTGTTCTCCCAAAGGACCCAGGTTCAATTGCAGCACCCACATGGTTGCTCACACCTGTTTATAACTCCAGTTCCAGGAGATCCCACACCTTTACACCAAGATACATGGGGGCAAAATACCTATGAACATAAAATAAAAATAATCTTAAAGAAAGAAGATATCTGCAATGTGTCTAAGCTGCTCTGGTTAAAAGCAGTGGGCTTCTTTTGTGTGCCCGTTTCCTTCAAGCAGGGTATGGTTGTTGCTATCTTGAATTAGAACAGCTGCGTTTGTCAGCATGAGATCCCATATGGAGCAAGGGAAAAGGCTCACAAACCTTCTCTCCTCCCCAAGGATACGTAAGTAACAGTGATCTCTGGGGGGAGGAGACTCTTCAGTGGCTCTGTTGTACTCCAGTGGTGAGATTTGTCTGAATCATCACCTGGGACGTGGCTACCTAAGTCACATTTGCTCGAGTATGTCACTTCTCACCCAGGCTCCTGGAAGCAATGTTGCTGAACTCATTGGTTTGTCACACCAGACTTAAATGGGAGCATTTGTTCGCTCTGTTATTCCTCTTTGTATCTACAGTGAATAGAAATAGGCTCCCAGGAAAACTCACACAAGGCTTGGCACCCAAACTAGGCCTTCAGAGCCAAACATGCGTCTTGGGGGAATAATTGCATGTCTGCTTCAATAAGCTACACACCCGAGGCTGAGCTGTCTGAAGGTTGAGCGTCCATGGAAGGAATCCCAGGGTGGCCATCATCTTCTGTGTATGGAGTAATGAGTCTGGTTGACGAATGGGACCTGCCATTTGAGGACAGGATGCTCCCCCAATGGATAATGAATTAGAAATTATGTTGCAACCCTGGAAGTAGCACACACATGCGACAGAGTTATAAGCAGGCCATGCTGTACGGCCTTTAGTGTGGGCAAAAAGACATGCAACTAAAGCTTTGCTCTCTGCCCAGAGAGAATAAGGAAGGAATGGCAACTGGGAAAATACATGTAGTGCTACCCTTCACGTTCACTTTTGATGTGGGATAAAAAGTGGGGAAACAGAGGATGGCAGGTTTGCTGTTTCTTAATATTGCTGGCGCTGAAAACGAAGCACACAGACACTGACTTGTTCTCAAGAGCCGTTTCTGTGATCTACATGATCTCGGCACCTATGGGAAGAACCGGACAGTGCAGAGGGGAGAAAATGAAGAACCATTAATGATATTTATCATCTCCAATCTTTAGTACAGAAGAAGTAAACATTCATGATCCAGCACGTAGTCAAGGGATTTGGTAATGGGATAACCAGGGAGTATGCTGCTTGTGCACTGCTTGAGTTGGAGAACAGCTTTTAAATAAGAAATGAAAGGGCTCGCCTCGCCTGGCTCCTGAGGCTGTGGTATGTGAGCTATCTCATGCTCACAAGGGTCAGCAGTCAGCCTTTGGAGATCCTGCCCATCCTCTGCAAAAAGCTTCATATAGGATCAGCCTGAGTTCTGTGGATACAGAGAAATCCAGTAACATAAACACGGGTTCCTCCTAGAAACAAAGCCTCCATCGTCCGAAGTACTACGAGATGAATCGGTCCTGGAGGAACTGGATCGCACAAGCATTAGGGACACTTGGTAGCACTAGTTGTGGTCCTCATGAATATCAGATACCAGAAGACAACAGAAGAACAACAGGCATTTTGTGGAAACTGGGCATGAGAGAGATGGTATTTGATATTCAGTGCACTGGAATGGGTAGGTTGTCTTCACAGAAGGGCTGAGAGAAGTTAATTTAGGAGGAATCCAAGACTGGCAGGTTTTGTGGATTTGTTGAGTTTTATGGTGGGGTCTAATCCTTATGCACTAGGAGAGGGGGTAGTGGCTCTGAATGATTTAAGACTGTCATGTAAAGAGGGATTTTAGGTGATGAAGCACCTAGGAAGGAATAAAACATTGAAAAGCAAGTTCTGGTCCACTTTGTTTGTTTGTTTGTTTGTTTGTTTGTTTGTTTAAGACAAGGTGTCGTGTATCCAGTCTGGCAGAAAACTATGTAGTTGAGACTGACCTTCAACTTCTAATTCTCTTGCTATAATTATAGTCATGCCCCATGATTTCCAATTTGATACTGGAAAACCCTAGTATCAAAGTATCCAGGGTTTCATTCATTCTAGGCAAACACTCCAACTGAACTACATCTCTACAGGTCTCTTACAAGTAAACATCAGACAATTTGTGTCAAGGCAGAGTTCTCATGGAGGATAATGGTAAAGACAAATTCAGTGCTTGTGAGCCTCGGGGATGCTTTACCTCTGGACAATTCACTGATGGTATAAATGATAGCACAGTTCAGGGCAAAAGACTAAGTTGTCCTAATGACAACAAAGTAGTCTTCCCACATGGCCTCTACTGTGTGCGATTTTGCAAGGAAGAAGACTGATGATGAAGACTGATCACTCAGTCCCTTTCAGAAGCCAGAGGCTGTAGCACCAGCCTGAATACTGTGAGACTCTGAGGGTGGTGGGAAAAGCAAGCAGTAGCATAGGTTGTCAAGTTTGGTGCTAAATGCCTTTACCTGCCAAGCCATCTCACAGATTCCTGGTGATCTTAGTCAGGACAAACTGTGGGATCAGAATTTTCATAAGCAGTTCATATGTTCATATGTTCTCAGTAGTTGTGACTAAATGTTTTCCTTTAGGCTGTTTTGTTCTTGACTTACACCATGGCTAAAACTATGCCTCATCTTTGTAGTGGTCCCCACAAGACACCGTGGAAGAACTGGAGTGGATGCAGGCACATCTTTCTTTATCGTTTTGTCCCTAGAAAGATCAAGAGTAGAAGGGAAATTACAACCAGGAGAGGAAAGGATACGATTCATCTCTGTGGCTGCATTAGAGCCTCACCATTCAGCTCTTTCCCTGCTCTCAGTTCTACTTGCTTGAGAAGTGGGCAGCCAATCCTGGAGACTCAGCTTTTCTCACGTCTGTCCCTTTCCCAAGGACTTCCCACAGTTCAGCACTTCCATCTGAGGGAGTCCCAGAGCGTGGTTTGTCTCTTGGGTCAGCAAAGGAACTGTAGAGTGTTGAAACCAGCCAAAGGGCTTGCCTGAAGCTTTCGGTTCTGCTTTTTCTTTAATTCTTGTACTCTGAGAATATGTTATTCATATCCATGCTTTCTGAGATCTAATTTGCTCTTAGAAACCACCAAAGGGAAAGAAATATTTCTCCAATCACTTCCTAATTAGCTGCTAGTCATGAGCCTTTCGCAGAACCAATGACTCACCGCTGGCTAGGTCCTGTGCAGTTCTGGATTCTCACAGAGGGCAGGAAACCTTCATAGCCACCCACACTGCAAGGTTTCATCCAGAATTGCTTGAAGAACTCACTTTGGTCAGGACTCTGTTGGTATTACAAGTTTATTGTTTTAGCTCATTTCCCCAGTCACAATTGTGATGAAAGTGTACATTTTACATACTTTTCTCTTTTTATTTAAAAAAAAAAATTAAAAAAGAAAAGCTCCCTGTATGTAGCTCAGGCTCAGTTGAAACTAGCCACATTCCTGCCTCAGCTTCTGAGTACTGGAATTACATCATAAGTTACCACACATGCTTTCACTGGACAAATTTTGTGTGATAGAATTTATTTCTGGGCAAGTTTTTCCAAGGATTTTTCAGCATTGGTGTCCTTTGGAGAAAACTGCTATAAATCCTGGAGCCAGATTGCCTTATACCATTTGAATGTGAGTCAGGTAATTGCCTAACCTATGCAATTCAAAATAAATATCCAGGCCTTGCCATTCGCATTTGGTCCATTATTAAAGATATTGCCATCATCTAAGAAAGGTGTTGTTTTAGTCAATTTTAACTGTTTCATTCTGTTTTATAATTATTTGCTACGATGAGGTCCAATTTCAACTCTTCCATTTCTTACTTGCCACATTGTAAGGTTTTAAGAACAGAGATTACTTCATACATTCTCTCAGAACACTGGTCTATAATCTAGAGTGTGCTGGGCCTTGAGTTGTGGCTATAGGCAAGAGAATGTCTGAGTGCCTGGCTTCTAGAATCTAGTTGGGGGGGGGGGGGAGGGCAAATGTCTCACAGGTAGTAGAAGAGTGTAGCTTGGGTGCTAAGCATTGCTTCCCATAGAAGTAGTGTCTTGAGATATGTCTTGGCAATGGGTTATGCAAGAGGAGAGGTAGCCTCCTAGTGGAGCAGGCTACATGATTAGGGTGAATATATATATATGGCCACAGCCAGTTTCATGCTGCCCTGCACCTGACATGTTCTCAATTCTTCACTGATATAGGACCCCAGACCACAGTAGGCCCTGAGACCTCAGCATAATGCACTTCATGATGGAAATATCATTCAGGCTGTAAAACTCAGCATGTAGACAATAATCAAAACTAAAACAAAGACCTAATCCACCCAAGTCCATAGGTCTGGGAAAGTCTCCAAATGTACTAGCTTTGCTTTTTGGCTTCTGTGGTTATACTTCTGGCTAACTGTTCTTGTTAACTGAAGTATGTCAACACAGGACATTGTGTGTGTGTGTGTGTGTGTGTGTGTGTGTGTGTGTGTGTGTGTGTGTTTAGAAGCTCTGGAAAAGGCTTGGAGCTACACTGGGATCTTGAACACCAAGTGTACTCCCTGGCTGGGTAATAAATACTTTTTATGGGCTTAAACCATGTCTGAACAGTCTTCTCTGATGGATATCCCTCCTTTCTGGAGGCCTCAGCAAGATTCTAGAAACTAGACTTTGAGACATCAGGGTCTCAGAACCCGCTGCAGCATGGAAGAGTGCGGTGGCCAGGGGACTCCTAGGGGGTGCACAACCTGAGATGTTTCAGGTCCCCATAACTCCTTTTGATCAACTGCTGCCTGACGCTTTAGAGGGGTTTGACAACTCCATCCCAGAAGGAAACAAATTACAAAGTCTCCTGGTCTGTCACCTCTAGAAGTCTAGTTAAGAAGCCTTCTGTTTGGACACAGGAGAGGACATGGTCTCTGACCCAGTGCCCTGGGTCATGTGAGATGTTACTGGATCCTTCTGTTTTTTTTAGGTATATGAGTGTGTGTGGTGGCCACCTCTGGTTCTGTCTCCCTCTCTCCCTCTCTCTCTCCCCCTCCCCCTCTCCTCTCTCTTCCCCTCCTCCCCTCTTCTCCTCCTCCCCCCCCCACTCTCTCTCTGTATTTCTATGTGTTTCTGTCAGTTCTGTTTCCCTGTATTGGACAATGGCTTTCTCTAGTGAATTCCCTGGCTTAAGACCTATATGCCCTTTCCTGTTGGGGACCCGAGTCCTTTTGTCTCTTCAGGTTGCCTAGAGGTTGCCTACCCCATTCCAAGAGCATGGAATGCTTGCTTTTTTGTTGCTTGACTACTGATCATGGTCAGGGCTGGTACCTGTGTACAGCTGGGGAGGATCTAGGATTCTCATCTAGGGTCTGCTGCCATCAAAGTGGAATGCACACAGGGAGGGAAAAATAGTTTCCCCAGGTGAGCCTTTCCTCTGCTCTACTCTGTGCCTGCTTAAAGCTGCTCCCGGGAAGGGGAAAAGTTCTCCTGGGCCTGGGCTGAACCCAAAGGAAAAGAGAAAGTTCTGATCCTTTCTCTTTTATGATGTATGCCTTCTTTTTAACCATTGAGCCACATAATTGGAAAACTCAAAACCCATCATTCTCTGAAAAAAGTAGAAAAACTGCCCCTGGGCCAGGCAGGTGGACTGCTACCTGACAACACGGCCTAGACGGAATACATTTTCCCTTCTGTCCATCACTGACCATGGAGACTTTAGACAGTCTTCATTCACTATGTCCTTTTAAAAAGGATTAAAGACTACTGGTAAAAAAGTTTTGTTTGTTACTTTGTTGGCCCCAGATGTTAGAAAAGAGTTATAAAAGCTAAGGGTATAAGTATAGGTCCCAGTGGCTCGAAAGGTGTTTAACAGAGAATTGATTGGAATAGACCTTTTGCATAAACTGAAAGCCACTATCACCGTTTCTGATAATGATTATCATTAGATTTAACAGATATACAGCAAAATTTTGGTATCTTAAACTGTCAGAATATCTCCTAGCTGAAAGTTCTGTCCTTAGCCCAACTGACTCCATGATGGAAGTACTATCCAGGCAGTAAAACACAGCATCTAGACAGACTACCTGCCAAAACTAAAATAAAGGCGTAATCCATTGAAGTCCATAGTTCGGGAAAGTCTCCAAATCTCCTACCCTTGCCTTTTGGCTTCTGTAGTTCTGCTTCTGGTTAACTGTACTTGCTAACTGAGGTGTTTCAACTCAGGACATGGTTTTTGTGCTTAAAAGCTTACTCTGAGAAAGATTTGGGGCTACACCAGTTTCCTGAACACCCTGTGCACTCCTTGGCTGGCTAATAAAGACCTTCTATTTAATAGAACATATAGATTATAATAGAATAATAAAGACATTGGCTTAGCCCCAGTCTGAGCAGTCTTCTCTGTTGGCTCTCCCACATTAAAGGATGGTAAGATACAGCTGCTCTCAGTTATGTTTTTTTGAGAAAGATTTCACTTACCCCAGGCAGGCCTTGAACTGTGTAACCAATGATGACCTCACTTTCTGTTCTTCTTGGTTCCACCCCGGGGTACTGGGATTGCAGGTGTGTTCCGTCTGTTTATGTGGTGCTAATCATTGAACCCAGGGCATTGTACAAGCTAGGAAGACATTCTGTCAACTGAACTATATCACCAGCTCAGTTCTAATTGGGTTGTTTGCATTTTGTTGCTAGAGTTTTGTTTTGTTTCTGTTATTTTGGTTTTTTTTTTTTAAATACATGGCAAACCAGGGAATCACAGAGTTGTTACTGGCCTGTCTAGGTGCCCAGCTCTGAGTTTTCAGAACTCACTGCTAAAACTCATTATTCATTTCTTAACAGGAAGTGTACCAGTCAGGAATGGGAAAGTGGGTGAAGAAGGGGAGCACGGCGGGGGAAACTGCGATTTCTTTTGGACATGAGTCAAACCACAAGGAGAATGGCAGGAAGCTCAGAACAGTGCATGGCGAGTCCATGTGGGACTCCAGCTTGAGGCTGGTTGTTCACACTTTGTTTGTAGATGAAACTGTGAGAGTGGTGAGGTGGGGTGTCCAAATTCAAGGGGCTGTAGAGGGACTGTGGAGAGGGAGGTGGACAGAGATTAAGGAGCTCCTATATGAAAAAGCAGGTAAGTGGTACAAATGGTAGCTTGCTGTGGGTGGGTGGACCCTGCCTCTGTGGCTCTGCTAACTACCTCAAATTTCCTAACTGACCTGTACCCTTGAGGTGCCTTGACATCACACTCCTTGGTCCTCCTTGGTCCTCTGTCTCCTCTGCCACCACGCCCCAGACTTCCTCCTCTCCACTGGTCCTTCCCTTTCAGTCAGCCTCTTTAGCTTCTCTCCCCTCCCCTCCTCCTGCCTCCCCATCTTCTCCTCGGCGTCCCGTTCTCTCTATCCTTGCACCATCTCCTTCCTTCCTCTCTTCTGGTCTATTTCTTGTCTCCTCTTCTTGCTCTCCCTCCTCCGTCTGCTGCGCGATCTCCCACCGAGCAGCGGGCAGGAGACACAGAAGCAACGGCAGTACTCCCACGGAAGGTGTACTCCCACGGAAGGTGTGTGTGTGTGTGTGTGCGTGGGGGGATGTGGCGGGGGGGAGGGAGGCGAAGGGCGGGAAACACGGCCAGCAGCTCTGCGCATGCGTATTCTGTAGGCGCGCTAGCGAGACTCCCGCTGGAGGCTCTGAGTCATGCCCAGGAGGCGGTGCTTGTGCCTTGGGGGCGGAGCCGCAGAGACGTCGGATGTGGGCGTGGCCCGGGCAGCGTCAGATCTCGTGAGAGCGGCGACTGGTGACGGGGCGGAGGGCGGGCGCGTCCGGGGTATGCGCGGGTGTGTTTGAATCTGGTCCGAGCGCGGGAAACTATGGGTCTGTGGTGAGCCGAGCGCTGCGCGGTGAGTTGAGTGGGAATGTGAGTAGGACCGGGCGGCGAGCGACCGCGGCTGGGCGACGGACAGCGTCGCGGGTGTCTTGTCCGCGGCCGCCATCGATCTCGGGAGCTTGTGGAATGGGAGGTGCTGCGGGAGGGCAGAGAGGCTGACTAGGAAGGATCGAGGCGCGGGGCTCGCTAGGGAAGATCTCAGCCTCGAACCCGGGTTCACTAGGTAGGACCCCGGAAGAGCGCCCGAGTGTGACTGGACCTGGGCGCACTAGGGAGGACCGGGGACGCAGACCCGGGTCTGACAAGGAGCCAGGGTGAGTAGGTAGGACCAAGACCAGCACCCGGGTTGACTAGGGAGACTGACGTCGGGAGAGCCTCAGCCCTGACCACAGAATGACATGGGAGATCCTGGCACGGGGCTGGGGTGCTGACTGGGGAGGACGTCAGTGTTGACACTTAACTGGGGCCTGACGTCGTGTAGACGCTGGATTAATTTTTGGACTGACATAGGGAGGAACCCGAACCTACACCTAGGACTGATCTAGGGAGCAATCTTAGTTATGAACTAATGAGAGAGACAAACCAAGGTATGGAGTCACAGTTTGTAAGTCGAGCAGACGTAGACATTATATGGCATACCAACTTGCCAAACGCATGTACTTAAGTAAACAAAGTGACTATAATCAGCAAAGTGTTGATACTGGTCACCCGCCTTTCCTTCTCCATTAAAAGTTATGGTTCCCAATTCAGCCATTTGGATTGGGAAACGACGTGGCTGTATTTAACATTTACTAATGTGAGGAGTTGTCAAATTGAGGTTATTTTCTACTTTTATTCAACTTAGAATAGGAATGTATTTTTATTATGATTCACGGTCTCTATAATTAACGCCAGTAATTCTCCATAATTAAAGCCAGTAATTCTCTATATTGCTGTATTTTTAACGGTATAGGGTATTTTCAAATTTACTTTTAAAATGAGAATACCTGTTGGCAAATATCATTTGTTGTAACTGTATTGTTCGGTTTATGTTTTGAATATTGCCATCGTGGTACCAGGTGTAAAGGTAAAATAGGATTTCCTGGGAGATCACATGGGAAGGAGCAAGGTCCCTTGAGCTCTCATTATCCTGTAGGTGTGCGGAGGAGGGGAGGGTACTGAAGTGGGACACAGATGCACTAACAAGTTCTCAGGTGACTTCAGGGTTGTTGATGTGGTTTTTCCTTCCAAGTCTCTCACTTGAAAAACAAGAGAGGATTGTTGGGTGGGTTCTTCTTGGAGGAATGGGACTTTAGATGTGGGGTCTGCAGAATTCAGCTGTGGAGATCAGCCTGACCCTATTGCGTAAGTCAGGTCTTCCCAAGCCAGCATCCAAAAGACTAAAAGGAAGAGAAAGTAAGATTCCTGAGGCAGTTTTAGTTTCTTGTTCCTTTCACTGTAGTTTCATTGACAGTTGGTAATAACAGATATTTTGTTTATAGCATCCGATTTTTTTTCAGATCATTGCAATTTTGTGTCAGAATGTTGTTATTAACTGTCTTTAGTGGTATAAAATTTCTTGAATGTTTGTATTAAAACTTATGAGAAATTTTGCATGTTTACATTTTGGTCTGATTATATCCTACCAGGGTTGTAAGGCAAACTCCCTTAGAACAGTGACATCCGCCATGGAAAAACGTGGGGCGTTCATCCAAGCAGTATCTAAGGAGTTGGTTGAAGAGTTTCTGCAGTTTCTTCTACTTGATGTAAGTTATGTGTTTTACTTTTATTGTAGTTTGATTCTAGATATAAGTAATATTCTAAAATTGTGTTACCGAGTGAAATACTGTTCTCTCAGTGAGTGTTTATTTTTTAAAAAGATAGGTAAATTCTTTAGAATTAAGTGGACCCACTTTGGGGCTGAGTTAAAAAGTAGAAGATAAACAGAAGTTATCCGAATAGCCCATGGAGCTGAAGGGGTTGCCTAAGGCTTGGAGAAGGCCCACTGGGTTTTAACCTGAAGAGTTTTGGCAGGGCCAGAGTGCAGTCATGGATGCAATGGAAAGGCAGGGAACATAGAAAGCTGAGTTACTTTTCTGTTGCTGTGATAAAACACCAAGAACAAAAGCAACTTACAAAAGACCTTAGTTTTGGCTTATGGTTCCAGAGGACTGAGCCCTTCATAAGAGGCCTGCCAGTGGGAGCAGGGGGCTGAGAGTTCACACTGTCAACTGCAAGCATGCGCATAACAAACATGGAGACCCTAGCACTTAAACCTCCCCAAATAGTGACACCAACTGGGAACCAAATGTTCAAATACCAGAGTCTCTAGAGGGCATTTCTGATCCAAATGACTGCAGAACTTTTAGGAAGTTCAGAGTTTGTCCAGTGGTCAGAGAATGGCCAGCGCGTAGACAGAGGAGCCAGAGTGGAGGGGAAGCTAGAACAGAAGACAATGAGGAGACTGAAGAAAGATGTGCCTCTGGGAATGCTTGTCTGCCTGCGTGTGCAGAGCAGGTGGAGGGACCAAGCCAGGCGCGTGGAGAGTTTAGTCCTGCTTATCTCTGGCACAGGATCCAGGTGGAAGTTGGAAGCCTTCAACTGCAGGGATAGCGGTACAATTTGTGATAATGGTGAGGGCCAGCTTCTGTGTGGGGAACAGATGACTGTCAATACGGTATGTCTAGGGTGGTGGCCACAAGACATATTGACAGCATATTTGAAGGTCAGAGCAGTTTAGGCAAGAGATAAAAAAGTGCCATTAGCTGTGGATGGGGGCTTCTGTTCTGGGAGTGTGTGGGAGTGCACAGTGGCGGGAAGTAGAGTAGAGCCCACTGGAGCTCTGCACCAGTGCTCTGAGAGTCGGCCCTTTGTGCAGGAGGCCTGAGCCAACATGCCTGACCTATTTTGATTAAGATTATGCAGTGAAAATCAAAAGGCACAAGATTAGGAAAGGATCTATTCATGAATTTATCAGTGGCAACATTTATGAAACTACTTTTCTTTATAAGACAAATGATCGTATAACGTGATCTTGTCCCAGGTCATACCATAGCAGTGTCTATAGGAGTAAAATATACGTTATAACTGTGTAACTGTCTGCTTCAGTGGGAGTGTGTCTGATGGTTTGTGTTAGAAATGTAATTCATCCATATTTGATGCCCCAAGGCTGTTGATGCGAGTCACAGGTCACAGATTAACCAAAACTAAAATGATCTGAGCTGGTAGTAAAGTAAGTTAATAATATAAAAAGGCAAGCAGAGAGCTGGGGTGACGAGTCAGTTTATAAAGTGCTTGCCACCCAAGCCTGGGAACCACCTTTGTAAAAAGCCAGGTCCCATTGGCATGCCTATAATCTCAGCACTGGTAGGTGGAGACAGGAGGATTTCTAGAGCTTGATAGACAGTTGTCTATCTGGTCAGTAAGGTCTAGGCTCAGAGAGAGAGAGAGAGAGAGAGAGAGAGAGAGAGAGAGAGAGAGAGAGATCCTGACATCCAGCGTCAACTCTGCTCTTCATAGGAGTGCACAACTGTACACACACAAACATGGAAAGACAAGTGCAGTAACTCAAGGGACATGAGTGGCCTACTGTGGATGCATCCTTTTGAAGTCCCTTCGTACTAGCAGCTCATTAGTGTTGAGTCTCTACGGTATTGCTTGGTAGCTAGCCAATCTTGGTGAAATACTTATTAGTCTTTTTTAGTCTAGCATTAGTGAGCTTTGTTTATACTTAATAACTTAATGTAACTAGTCACCATGAACCTTGTAAAACAATATAAATTTATGTGTCTGTATTAGAATTGTACATTGCTTAGTTTCATCAAATTGAATGTTACGTAATGCCATTTTCTGTAATGGCAGTTTCAGTACTTTAACCTGATGGGTGCTAAGGAGAAGTTGCACATCAGTTTGAGGCCTGTTGGGTGAGTCTCTCCAGCTTAGTGAATCCCTGAGTCCTGACATGTGCATTACTAACAACCACCACCGTGCAGCACTGGTGATAAAAACTAGAATGGTGGGCATGATGGTCTGTGTCAGCAATTACAGCACTCAGAATGCTGAGGCAGAAGGATCATGAATTGAGTCTTGTTGGGTTCGAAGTCAGTCTGGGCTAAAAAGAAAGACTGTCTCAAGTAAATAATCCACAGAGGTTATTGGAGAAGATGGGGCTAGAGGTACAATACTAAAACATTTTGCCTGTGACACATTAAAGATAGGACCTAATAGGACACAGCAACACACATTAAGTCACTAACAACAAGTGCCATGGTGTCTTAGTTAGGGTTTTACTGCTGTAAACAGACACCATGACCAAGGCAACTCTTAAAAGGACAACATTTGATTGGGGCTGGCTTACAGGTTCAGAGGTTCAGTCCATTATCATCAAGGCAGGAGCATGGCAGCATCCAGACAGGCATGGTGCAGGAGGAGCGACAGTTCTACATCTTCATCTGAAGGCTGCTAGTAGAATACTAGGCAGCTAGGGTGAGGGTCTTAAAGCCCACTCCCACTGTAAAACCTACTCCCTGGGCCAAGCATATACAAATCATCACATGTGGTAATTCTGATGCTTTCCCTGGAGAAAGATAGGGAGTTTATAGTTAGGAGTAGATGGCCAGCTTACACAGCCTCTGCCATTCTTGTGGGGAAAGGGAAAGCACAATAGAGCAGAAAAGAGAGGAAAAGGACAAGCTAGCCTCTGGCTGTGGAGCATCAGCGCTCCAGAGGGCAGCACAGTGGGAGGTGGTGGAGCTAATGATTTCTTTGTTGTTAAAGAAAATATCTTTGTTTTAGCAAAATACACCCTGATGGAGTCACATGCCTATAACTAACTGTCTTAAATGATTCCAAAATACAGAATGATTCTAGGATAAAGAGTACAGTCATTAGTAACCACTAAGTACACTTTGAATTCTTCTTGTGTATGCTTGAACTTGTGTGCAAGTTTATTTAACATGGGGTGCACATGTGGAGGTCAGACAGTGGTCTCAGGATATCTCAGTCTGGAACTTTGTCATGGAAGCTCTTGTAGGTGGCCCAGGATCTTCTAGACAGAGAGCCTCTTATCTCTTGACACCTACCTCAAAAAGCAGGAATTATAGAGTCAGGTCGCCATGCTCAGGGTTTTAAATGAGTTCTGGGGATCCAAAGGTGCATCTTCACAAGGACTTAGCCATTTGAGCTATCTCTGCAGCCCTGTTCATTCCTGAAACTTGAACTTGCAATTAGGTTTCATTGTGGTATTTTTTATGTTCGTTTTTTGCTATTGTTGTTGTTTTGATTTTTCTCCACACTCTTTCCTGTCTCCTGCCCCCTTCCATATGCTTCTATGTAGTATCTTCCTTTCTGTTTGTATGTCACGTGTGTACTTTTCCCGTGCTTTCCCTTACCCCAGCACCACTGTTTGCCCCTCATGGCCTTTTATAAAGTTAAATAACCTATATCCACTTTCACACCCACTTATAGACATAGTACTTGGAAGTATTAAAACTTGGGCTCTACATGTGAGAAAGTACAGGTAATTTTTTGATGAATCTGAGTTACTGTAGTCAGTGCAGTACTCTGTAGGGCTATTAATTTTCCTTCAAATTTCATTTTTCTTTACAAGTGATTGAAATTCCATTGTATATAACTACATGAAGATCCTCAAGACAGGAAACTCTAAGCACTATTGACAGTGCATACTTATGTTTGAACAGTTGTCACAATAATGTCATGCTTTTCCTTATCCATGATCCAGCCCAGTGTCAGACTCTGCCT
Organism: Arvicanthis niloticus; assembly: GCF_011762505.2. NCBI lineage: Eukaryota > Metazoa > Chordata > Mammalia > Rodentia > Muridae > Arvicanthis > Arvicanthis niloticus. The sequence continues at coordinate 3,341,303 of NC_133430.1, read as the reverse complement.
CTAGCTGTCACATCTCTCTTAAGTTCTCTTTAATCTGGGGTTGTAGGAGGCAGCCGTGCCTTCCTGTGCGTGTCACAGCACTGAAGGCTTGTAGGTGTGGGCGGCTTTTTTTGTATTCTTTTTTTATTAACCAATTTAGTCAGATCCCGTGTCTCCTTTCAGAAGGAGCTGCTTGGAAGTATCAGGGCCTTTCAGTATAGCGTTGTTATATGGGAGTCATTTGGTGGGTGAATAAGTGGGAGCTCCTGGCCTATCCTGGTAGCTTTCTGCTTTCCCTTTGTAACTACGGGCTCTCCGAGGAAACACATAGCTGAGGATGACCTACCTCTCAGCACCCTTGTACCTGTTTGTTTTAGTATCTGTGGATAGTTCTTAGCAGTGTCTGTTACTGTGATGACTATCAGATTGTCATTTGTGAACTCTATATTCCTTTAGTTTTATTCATTGGTGCCCTGCAGCATGTCAGTGCTATTAATGAATGATTTTGTTTTTATTAATTTATAACCTCATTGATACTAATTTATTCTGTAGGCTTTAATCTATTATTGTCACTATACTTGTGCCTCAGTTACAGAGCAGCTGCTGGAAAGTCCTTTTGATTGGGTTTCATACGTTTGACACTGTCTGTTCATACTCTCTTGGAGAGGTGTCAGTCTGCCCAAAGTGAGAAGAGAGTCCAGGAAGCCAGAGGTGTGGAGAAGGACTCAGTGGTTCAGGGAAAGGGTGCTGTCGAGGGCTGAGGAGGCTCTGTTGGTAGGACATAGAACTGGAAGGAAGGGAATCTGAGCCTTTCTGTTATTTACCTCCAGCCTATGTTTGTACTTAATGACAGGCCTGGAGATGGTGGACATTTGAATTGATTTTAGGAATTTTAAGTGGGTGAAGTTTTAAACTTTAACTCTCCAGTCTTAAGAAGTGGAGGAGAGATTTGATGCTTTCTGTTTGGTAATTCTAAATTTTTTCCCTATTAGGAAAGGATTTTGAAAATACTAGCCAAATGCTTAAACACATAACTAATTCAGTACTTAATCTTTTCTATTAATATCAGTATGGAAAGAATATAACTAATTTTTCATATTTTGTGTTTTTTAAAAATCTATTTTACAGAAAGATCCTTCTGATCCTTTCAGCTTAAGTGAGTTACTAGATGAATTATCAAGGAAACAGAAAGAAGAATTATGGCAAAGGCTGAAGGACTTACTGACAGAAACACTGTTGGAGAGCCCCGTGGACGTGTGGCAGACAGCGGAGGTCCAGGACGCAGACGCTATGGAATCAGAGCACATTCCGAAGATGGTATTTGTCTTTCAGAAATACGAGCGTTCCTCTTTACTGTGTCAAGAAAAGATTGCTTATTTGAATAACTGAACTCTCTTTTTGAGACAGTGTCTCACTGTTAGTCCTGCCTGGCCTGGAACTCACATGCGTACCTGGCTGGCCTGAGACTCAGAGATCACGTGCCTCAGCTTCTTCAGCACTGGGATTAAAGGTGTGCACCACCATGCCCAGCTCAGCCGCTGAACTGTAAAGTTAACAGGATGCAATATGCCAGTTCTGTGGCTCTGTTCCTCGTGACTGTACCTGCTGCCAGTCCTGCTTGAGCTGCTCTGCTGCTCGGTGCTGGGATTCTTTTAGGACACTTGACTTACTCAGTTTTAATCTACCTTTTAGAAAAAGCTACAAGTGGCTCCATTTTTGAAATTTAGTAACTATTTGATTTTTTTTTAAATAAGTTGAATGTTACAAGTTCCTCATTTTAACTCACTTATGTTTTAATGTTTTGTTTTTAGAAAAAGAGCATAGAAATAACACATGCAATTGTGACTGTAATTCTTGCTTCTGTGTCTATAATAAATGAACATGAGAACTATGGAGCCCTCCTGGAGTGTGCTGTGATATTGAATGGTAAGTGGCAGAGTCAGTAGTGGGCACTAACATGGCACCTTTTAAAGGGAAGTCACCTGTGTTCATGAGTAGGGCGGCGATCTGAAACAAGAATTTAAAGGCATGTCTTTGTACTCAGGCTCTCAAGGGCACTGTGACTTAGCTAGGCTCTGTTCCAGTGTTGTAGAGGATGATCTGGGTTCTGGCTGCTGACTGCTGTTACTTCAGGACAATGTGCCTGGACTCACAGGACCAATACAACAAGTGCTTGTTTGAAGGGACATCTCTGACTGCAGATTTCTCAGTTTGTGCAATTACCACAGAGCCCAAGAATCTGTTGCTGAATTTCTTCTTAAGGATGACCATGGTCTCTGGAGTTGTTGATTCCCGTAGTTCTTGTTAACTTTAAGCCTGTAAAGCTGTTTATTAAACAGGTATTCATTCTCACCTGAAATAATGAAAAGCCTGGTAATAAAATGTTTACACAAAGTTATAGATGTAAAAGCAATTTTAAGGATTTTGTAGAACTATCTTTTGAGTATTTGTGTATTGTTTCCTGGGACACATTCTCAAGTTCTCAATCTTAACATCACTTGGGTTTCTTTATGTCTTTAGGATGTTGCTTAAGTCTGATTTCTTGAAATTAGCTTATTTTTTCTTTTAAAGTATTTTATAATTTTAGTATGTTTTAAATCTAGTCCGTTCCAGCTACTCTCCCTCCAACCCTCTTTCTTTGTCACTCCTCAAGTTGATAGTATTTTTATTATAATCTTAAGTTACCCCAGGCAGTATAGAAATTTGTTTGCTTTGTGGATTTTACTACCAGTTTAGTCTCCAAATATTTGGTAAAATGAGTGCTGTCATTGTAGTTGCTTCCAGACTCAAAATTACTTCAGGAGCTTTATATGTGTATAACAGTATTCAGGCATCTGTGGGTAATTACTAGCGTATTATTAACAATTATCGAGCCTTTATGTTTCTAAAAGCAATAGTTTTTATATTCATTATGTTGTTTGCTTTGATTGTTTTCCACCTTTGAGCCCAGACCTGAGGCCACCACACTGAGCTTGTGGTGGACTGGTGGTTAGACCCTGTCCCAGTGGGGCTGAGTTGTAGTGATTACAAGATGTATTGGTGTGAAGCTTCCAGGTCTAAAGTCCTCTGGTTTGTATTTTGTTGTATCTGTTTTTATAACACTTGTAAATCTTTTTTTTTTTTTTTTTTTTTGGCTAAGTATTGGCATTCCATAAATGATGTTTATTTGGCAAATTAAGCTAATATTTGCTAAAGATTTATTTATTTTGTGTGAATGAGTGCTCTATCTGCATGTACACCTGCATGTCAGAACAGGGTGTCAGATCACATTGCAGATGGTTTTGAGCCACCATGTGGTTGCTGGGGACTGAACTCTGGACCTCTGGAAGAGCAACCAGTGCTCTTAACCACTGAGTCATCTCTCCAGCCCCAGTACTCTGTACTTTTAAGTCTGAATTGGTAATAAGTTGCCTAATGACAGAAAACATTTGTGCTGTGTTTTAGGTATTTTATATGCATTACCTGAATCTGAACAAAAACTCCAGAACTCTATTCAGGATCTGTGTGTGAAATGGTGGGAAAGGGGCCTTCCTGCCAAGGAGGATATGGGAAAGACTGCATTTATCATGCTGCTGAGAAGGAGTCTGGAGACCAAAACAGTATGTTTCCTTTCCTCAGGATGCCCTTCGTGAGGGTGGGTTAGGTAGAAAGGGGTTGGGTTCTACAACTTCCAGTTTAGGTGACTTTCTTACAGTGATGTATAGAGGTCAAAGGTGGGAGCACAATCCAGACCGGAATCGAAAGTTGGGCTTTTTCTTCGATGTTCTTTCCTCAGGGTGTAGCTGCTGTCCTCTTTGTCACTTCATGGTGAAAAGGCAGTTTCTCTACCTATATGTCTTGATCCTCCTTCTGCAATGGAAAGGAGGCAGGGGTGCAGGAAAGGCCAAACTTTCTCAGACTAAGCTGTGCCAGTGTGGTGTTTTGAGTTATTGAGTGGAGGGCAGGAGGAGATGGCTGTGCCCCTGTGGTCCTTGGAGGGATATACATACTCTATCGCAGGACTGAGCAGGTAGTCAGGGAGTAGCCTGATAAAGGCTGGCACCAGGTAGAATTCTTAAGGGAATTATTTCACATTACTATGAAGTCCTACAGAAATTGTAGCTGCGCCAAAGAAAAATAATTTGGAAGTTGGAGGCCAACATGGACTGCATGAGGCCCTATTTAAAATAACGGAACAAAACACAGTTCAAAGTGTTCTGTAGAGCTTACAGAACTTACAGCTTGCTTTTTGTTGTTCGTTTGTTTTTGTTTTTCCAGACAGGGTTTCTTTGTATAGCCTTGGCTATTCTGGAATTAGCTCTGTAGACCAGGCTGGCCTCAAACTCATAAAAATCCTCTGCCTCCTGAGTGCTGGGACACACCCGATCTTCACTTGTCACTGTGTCCTAGTTTTTGATGATTCTATAATCTGATCTTCACTATTCATGATATAGAATACATACTTAGCTTGAAATACAACTTTACATGCTTTTCATAAAGGAAAAGAAAGTTACTGAAGCAAGCAGTGTATTGCTGCCTGCTGTGTGGTTCTCTGTCACTTGCTTCACAGGGTGCGGATCTGGGCCGGCTGTGGGGCGTCCACCAGGCTTTGTGCTGCTTTGATTATGACTTGGAGGAAAGTAGAGACATTAAAGACATGCTACTTGAGTGCTTCATAAATGTTAATTACATCAAGAAGGAGAAGGTAAGTTATAGCTGCTGTGTGCTAATTTGTGCAGTTTCCTTTTCCCCACATTTTTATCACTACATAGAAAAGCAGGAAGGATAGAGAAGGGGAGAGAGCTAGAGGTCCCTGAATCTAGGCAAACCGCAGCCAATCCCCCCGGATGACCACCAGCCATCCCACCACACATTTATCTGGGCCTTAGCATTTCTGTACCCTCTAGAAAGTTCCCAGAATTCCAACTGTCGCACACTTGCAGACACTGTCTGCAGCTGGCAAAACCACGCCTCAGTTAGAGCCTGAGGCCAATCATAGAGGCTGGGGACAGTTGGAAGCAGCCCCATATCACAACACCCGGGATTTAAAACAAAAACATATTCTTAAATATGTCTGTTTTTTAAACCAAAATTCCAGAATTGTCACTTCAGTAAGCAGGTTTTTTTCTTTATTTCTTAGTGGTTTTTTTTTTTGGTCTGTTGGTGGAATATTAATGATGCTTTCCTTAAATTCATGTGGCTGTTGTTTATATGCTGTCTTGTGGGGAAAGATCAGCATAGCCATTAAGAGCTTGTTGGGCATGGTGGCACATGCCTTTAATCCCAGCATTCAAGGGGCTAGCCTGGCCTGAAAAGTGAGTTCCAGGACAGCTAGGGCTGTTACACAAAGAAACTGTGACTCAGGGGGAAAAAAAAGATCTGTGAACTCACTCCACATCAGTTCAATTTGGACGGCCCTATGGAGCACATGTGAACTCACTCCACATCAGTTCAATTTGGATGCCCTATGGAGCACATCCTGCCTGATTTTACCATTAAACTGGAGGGAAATAGGTATCAATAAATTGGACTTGCACATATATTTACATAAATATTTATATTATAAATGTATATTATACATGTAGAATCACATGTCTAATGTTTTATATACATATATAAATACATATGTAAGTGTAAGAACGTACGTCCCTGTGCCTAAGCTCTGCATGTATGTTTTATATATATATATATATATATATACACACACACACACACACACGAACAAGAACATATGTCCCTGTGGTTAAGCTCTGCTCTCTTATTTCTACAGGTTAATTTTTTTTCTATGTGTGTAGGGGGTCGGGGAGCTATATCTTAAAGTTATAAAATGCTATGTCTAAAAGCAACTTTGGGAGGAAAGAATTAATTTCAACTCTGATCACATTCCATCACTGAAGGAGCTCAGGGCAGAAACTCACAGCCGGAAGCTGGAGGCCAGAGCTGAAGCAGAGGCCATCGCAGAGGGCTGTTTACAGGGTTGCTTCCATGGCCTTCTAAGCCTGCCTTTATTTTCCTTTTGTTGTTGTTGCTGCTGCTGCTGTTTTTATTTTTTTGAGACAGGGTCTCTGTTATGTAACCCTTGCTGTCTAGTCCTTAACATAGGTTATTGCTCTCTTAATATTCTTGCTTGAAATGTCTTCTTTCTTTTTTAAGAAAGGATCTTACTACATAGCCCTGGCTGGCCTGGAACCTTTTATGTAGACCAAACTGGTCTTGAACTCACAGAGATCTCCTACTTTGCATCACATGTACTGAGATTAAACTCTTGGACCACCAAGCTCTGCTCAGCCTATTTTCTCAAACCACTCAGGACCACTTGTCTATAAGTAGCACCACCCATAATGTGCTGGTCCCTCCCACATCACTCATTAATCAAGAAAATGCCCCACTTGCTTGCATATAGGCCAGTCTTATGGCGGCAATATTTTCTCAACTGAGGTTTTCTCCCCTCAGATGACTCTAGATTGTTTCAAGTTGACAAAGTACTAGCCAGCATGGGGTTGGGGAGGGTGTGTGTATGCTGAGAATTGAACTCAGAGCCTCATGCATGCTAGGTAAGTGCTTGATTACTAAGCCTCCCCTGGCCACATGATTGTATTTAATTGGTATATAAACAAAAATTATCACCACGCATCTCCATTTCTCTTTTCATCATTCAGAAAAATCTAGTGAGGGGCTCTGGCCTGTTGTTGGACTACCCACTGTGAGCCAGTCCCATGAGCAAACTGAACAAGTTCAGTTTATATGGCCCATTTCATTTAAGATGAGTCTCACATGTAAAGTGCCATGGACTAGAGAACTTAGCATGAAATAAAAAGAATACCTTTTTATATTTATTATATACTTAATATAAATGACATTTTATAAGTATTCTTGTACCAAATAGTTTTAGGGCTAGGGCTATAATCTTGCCTAGCATATATGAGGCCCTAGATTCAATCCCTAGTCCTGTCAAGTTTTTTTTTTTTAATTTAATATATATAAATAATCATTTATTAACATGGTTTCTAAGGCCGTACAGTGGTGGCACACGCCTTTAATCCCAGCTCTTGGGAGGCAGAGGCAGGCGGATTTCTGAGTTCGAGGCCAGCCAGGGCTATACAGAGAAACCCTGTCTTGAAAAAACCCCCAAAACCAAAAACCATGGTTTCTAGAGAATAGTTGTGTTATGTGAGGTCACTGTTTAGTGGATATTGAGTGTGGACTGTGTGCCTTGCTGGGGTGCAGGGTGATCATAGTATAGTGTGTTTGGGACATGTTTCTGCAGCCGTTTCTCCTGATAGTAGAGAAGGCTTCCAAAGAGCATTCCTCAGGGTCTCGGCCCTTAGTAGAAAGTCTGGTCCTGTCCCTAGTCCCCAGCCTGCAGAGCAGCAAGATGTAGAGCATATGTGATTAGCATGTAGAGCATATGTGATTAGCATGTAGAGCATATGTGATTAGCATGTAGAGCATATGTGATTAGCATGTAGAGCATATGTGATTAGCATGTAGAGCATATGTGATTAGCATGTAGAGCATATGTGATTGATTAGCATGTAGAGCATATGTGATTGATTAGCATGTAGAGCATATGTGATTAGCATGTAGAGCATATGTGATTAGCATGTAGAGCATATGTGATTAGCATGTAGAGCATATGTGATTAGCATGTAGAGCATATGTGATTGATTAGCATGTAGAGCATATGTGATTAGCATGTAGAGCATATGTGATTAGCATGTAGAGCATATGTGATTAGCAGCAAGTTGTTTGGCTCCACTAGAAAGGTCTGCCTCTAACCCTGCCTATGGTGTGGAGGGCACATACTGTGAAACCTCAGTGTTTCTTCATAGCCAGAGCGGCAGGTGCTCTTTCAGACTTCTGGGAGGAGCACACGACATGGCTTGAGTGAAGTACCAGCGTCTGTCAGTGGTGCAGGATGTGTGTGGAGAGGCCTGCTTTCCTCATGGGATGGTTACCGTCGTTATTGAAAAGATGACAGGCACAAGGCTTGCACCTTTGTCTCTAGGATTGTTAGGAAGTTGGTGAGAATAAGGAGTTTTAGGATGGGGTCAAACAGATTTCAGGCATTCCATTATCCTGTGCATTATCCACTACCCATAATAGCTAGATTGAAACATTTATGGACCTGTGGCGGAACTCTGTATGGCTCTGTCTCTGAGCCCCTTGAAGACAGATGCTCAGTGCAGCTGCTGCTCTATCTAAGGGCGGAATGTCTGTAGGCCCACAGGTCTCTGCTGTAACACTTCCCAGTTCAACCCCTGTGCAAACTTGCCAAGTGACAGTGATGTGGGCTTCATTTTTATAAATAGCTGACTTTGGATGTATTAAACAAATACTTGTTTGTATTAGAACAGTTTCATTTAGTTGTAGTTTTATTTATTATTTGAGATGATGTTTGTGTGGCCAGGCTGACCTTGATCTTGTCATATTCTGTCTCAACCTCCCAAGGAGCTGAGATTACCATGGTGGTATGTGTGCCACCATGCCCAGCTTATTCTCATTTTTTTTTCATTTACAGGGAAGAAGATTTCTTAGTTTTCTCTTTAGTTGGAATATAGACTTTATTAAAATGATCCACGAGACCATTAAAAATCAGTTATCTGGATTACAGAAGTAAGTACTGGAGGTCTGACTTTGCAAGGTTCTCTTGGCTTCTTTTAAAGCTTTTGTCTGCGTGTGCGCTCGTGCACACGTGTATATTGTGACAAGGTCTTGCTGTGTAGCCAGTCTGGGCCGTCACTGCCCAGCAGTCTCACCGCCTGAGCTTCCCCACTGCAGTTGTACACCGCTACCCGTTTCTATTAACAAAATTGGAAGCTTTAGAACTTATATCAATTCACTACTTTATTATTAGGTAGGTTTTTTTCCCCTCTAAGAAAGCATTTCTCTAGTAGTGACTGAGATTTTAAGTTGTCGTGCTTGTAGTTCTCCTCTCTCTGTCTCTCAGGGGGCTGTGTTTGCTGCCCAGGTTGATCTCCAGTCTCCGGGCTCCTGTGGCCCTACCACCTCACTCTGAAGTAGCTGGGACAGAAAGCGGTGGTGGTTTTTTGGATATGTGACAGTTACTGCTGTGTCTTACAACAAAGCTCATGTCATTAGCATTCAGGGGACATTCTGAGTCTAGGGTGCACTGTCTGATTGAGTGTGGGCTGAACTGTGTGGCTGCGGCGAGGAGCCCTGTGGGATAAGTAGGAAGGACCGCAGATGTGAGTTCTAGCCCCAGTGCTTCCTTTACTCAGCATCAGACTGCCACGCAGTGTGCACATTTGCTCGGGTGCTTTCTGTTTCCAGCATCAGTCCTTACTGCTGAGGTGGGCTTCAGTCACTAAAGCCTCAGTGGAAGCACTAAGTTACTAAAGCCTTACGGAAGCACTGAGTAGGGATTTGGTTCAAGTTTGAATGCAGAGCTCTTGGTATATTCTAGATTGCTTCCTCACACTTTGTAAACTGTGTTGACTAATTTCTAAACACAGATGACTTTAAAGTTGAATCCTATTATAACTTTTCCTGTATGTAAAGAATTAGTATTTAAAGTGCTTTTAATGGTTTTTAAGTTTATTTGTTTGTATTTTGGGGAGACGTAGGTGTGGGTATGCCATGGTGCACATGTGTGTTTAGGGGGTGTGGATATGCCATGGTGCACATGTGTGTTTAGGGGGTGTGGGTATGCCATGGTGTACATGTGTTTGGGGGGGTGTGAGTGTGGGTATGCCATGGTGCACATGTGTTTGGGGGTGTCTGTGGGTGTGGGTATGCCATGGTGCACATGTGTGTTTAGGGGGTGTGGATGTGGGTATGCCATGGTGCCCATGTGGAGGTGAGAGGACAACTTGCAAGAGTTAATTTCCTCTTCCCACCAATCAGAGTCTAGGCATTGACAGGTCATTGGGCTTGGTAGCGAGTGCCTTTATTAATAAGCTACCTCACCAGTCCATATTTAAAAAAAATTGACTGTAGAATTTAATTCTGGGCCTATGTTGTCAGGGTTAGGGTAACATTGATTGAGGAGGAGTTTTTATTCAAGCCTCTTCTCCCCAGTTTTGTCTCTTCCTCTTTCCATTTCTGGTAGGTAATATTGCAGATAGTTTTCAGACCCATATATCAGTTTCCTCTTCCTGAGCCAGGGAAGTAACTGAAGTGTGGTATATGATAAAATTATTTAAACAAGTATTAACATCTGTTTTTAAAAATAGGTCTTTGATGGTGCACATTGCAGAAATTTATTTCAGAGCTTGGAAAAAGGCTTCAGGGAAAATGTTGGAGGTATTTTCCTTTTATTTAACATTTACTGTATTCTAATTACTTAAGTATCCAAGGGTGGGTTATTTAAAACTAGTGCCTCATCAGGCTGATAGAAGTATGACACCCTGAGTCACTGTGGCCCACGTGTTGAGGTGCAGCCTGAGCTGCCATCTTGTTTGGATGTGCAGTTTTAGAAAAGTCAGTGGGTTTTGTGTTCCCTATTCTGTTGTCACTCAGCCTAGACTGTCTAGTTTCCTCTGGTTATTGGGTTGCTGGGGTATGGCTAGCCAAAGGGAGATGCTTGTACTGGGCTAAACAAAATGTAGTATTAAGTAATCTGACCAGTTTCTTTGTTTTTATTCTGTCTACTTGAAAGTGAAAAGCTACGCTTATGTTTGGGTTCTGTTTCCATGGATGGTGCTGTTGAGACCCCGCTAGTGCCTCTGTCATGTTATCTTAAGCTGTCTGTAACATTCACTCTGAGCGTAGTTAGTTCTTCCCCAGTGCACTTCGTATGTTGGGGGGATGTAGCTTTCTCATTCACAGTCTACATTAAACATCCGGAGACCCATCAGCTGTGTGCATGCCATTGTCTGTTTCTTCCTTCTACATTTTCAAAGACTAGAACTTTTACTCTTAGATCCAGAAGTATTCTCTGCAACTCTTCTCTTTGGAGAACTGGCAGTGACTAGTGCAGGCAGGAAGACTTCCTCAAGGTGACTAGTGTAGGTCTGTCCACACTGCCTTTATGCCTGCTTACACTTGGTCTTTATTGCTAATATTTGCCATTTCTTTCACACCTAGAGATCAAAAGTCACTGAATTCCCATTTGAACAATCCTAATAAACTAGTTTAAATGTGAGTAGTCTTTTTTTTAACAAAAGGGCAGAGTCAGGGCATTATTCTTCATTATTTTGTTTGCTTGGGGTTTTTTTTTTAAATGATTTATTTTGTTATTTTAATTATGTGTCTATACAAGGGTTTATGAGTAGTTTATTTACATTGAGTTTCAGGCCTGTGGAGGCCAGAGACATTGAATCCCCTAGAGCTAAAGTTACAGAAGGTTGTGAGCTGCCTTACATCACGTGTGCTGGGAATTGAACTTGAGTGCTCTGGAGAGGCAGAGCCGTACTTACTCTCCTACCTCTTTTTTTTTTTTTTTTTTTTTTTTTTTTTTTGAGTTTAGGCTGGTCTTAAAGTCATGGCCCTCCTGCTAAAATTACTGGTTTTTTCCTTGTGCCTAGCTTTTAATTCATTCATATATATATATATATATATATATATATATATATATATATGTATTAAATTCATACATAGTTGTATATATTCTTTTTTGCATTATTTATGTTTTCTGTTTGTATGCATGAGTGTGAGTGCACGTGTGCTGCGGTAGAAGTGGAGATCAGAGGACAGCTCTCAGGAGTCAGTACTCTGGTTGTCTGGCTTGGCTGCAAGTGCCTTTTGATCAGGATACACAAAGCTGGACTCAGGGCATTGCTTACTGCTCTCCTCTTTAAGTCTGTGCCATTAAAGTTTTGGAGGCACCCGTAGAAGGGAATGCCATATTCTAATAGTTCCAGTTTGTCTTTATGTAACTTCCAGGACATACGGCACAGCTCCTGTCTCATCACTTGTCAGATAGGGTGTTACCCCACATTCAGAGAGTTATCTTGAACTTCAAGGAAGGTAAATTTTCAAGATGATATTGATAGCAACATTTATGTCTTTGCCTAAAGCTGTGGGGTCCTTGCACCCTGGAGTGTAGGGTGGCATAGTTGGTTGGGCCTAGCTTTTCTTTTGTTTTTCCCTTGGCTTGTTTTCATTGTGAGTTGTCAAGAAGTCTCTCACATACCTCTTCCCTAGCACTGGTCAGAGGTACCCCAGAAAATTTCATGTCAGTCTCTGGAGTTCTGACCTCTACTGTAGAGATAGCTCCACTTCGGTTTTTGGAGAGGTTCTTGAAGCAGGTTGAAGCTTGTGATGTTCCCAGGACAGTGTAATTTTTTTGAGATCTCTGTCTGGCTTATGTACACTTCTCTTTCCTAGTGTCTGTATTTTGTCTGATGTTAGTTGTTTTCTAATGATTGTGGGGACTTATCTTGCTACATTGCTCAGATTCACTGTCCATCGGATAAAGTAGTAGCTAAGTGTACTCTTTGTATATGGAAACTAAAGGAATAGATACATAGTAGCTCTGACAGAACAGCAGAGGTTTTCTCTGAATAAGAGGAACAGATTAGGTGCTGCTGTGTGGGGATTCGTGCCTGTCTCACTGCCTGTGTGATGGATGCTTGTTATTGCTCTTATTGTTTCAGACCATTGAAAATTACTGCATCCAGGACCTCATGTTCCACGGCATCCACCTTCCAAGGAGGTCTCCAGTGCACTCCAAAGTCCGAGAGGTGAGCTGAGGGAGACCCCTCTCATCCACCAATTAATTATGAGCACTTGCTGTTGAGATCCTGTTTCAGCTTTTCTATTTGTAGATAAGTGTTTTTGCTAAATTTAAAAATTAATAATTTCACCCCAGCTGTCAAAGGAATTTCTTAGAATCTTGATATTTGGTGTCTTGGCAGTTTGTTCTGCTTCCGGCTCTGTGGTGAGGAAAGAAATGGTATGCCGTCATTAAGCCAGCCAGGACTGTGTGCTCTAACTTGGTGGCAAGTGAATTGTGTTTCGCTTTTAAGTTGCTTAAACTCTTTCTGTGAAGTGAGAACATCATCTATACCAAAACATGGTAATACTGTACACACAAAAAACTAGACCACCATAAAAAGAAACAATCAGGCTGAGTATGATGGTGTCTTTCTATAATTTCACTGATCTGGAGGCTGAAATGGGAGCATCATGAGTTGGAACGTGGCTTAAGATGTGTCATATGAGATAGTTTCTAAAATTTAAAAAGAATGCAATCTTCCATCAGAAAACCATGCCCATGCTGTATAGTTAATTCATGGTTTTCACTAATAAATTTCTGGAGGAGCGGATTCCAATAATAAGGCAAAACTGATCGTTTCTGGATTTAAGCATTTATACAGAATTGTGGTGTAATTCTGACTATCAAAGAAAATGGATGGTCTATTTGTAATTTATTATAAGATTTAGGAAGGGCCTGGTATCTCAAGCTAGTGCTATGAGAGTATTGAGAAGACGCCTGTTCTTTATGATGTCGTAAGATAGAGCATGTCCCTGGTGGGCAGCAGAGAGTTGAAACCTGTTCCTATTGGCAGTAAAGAGTTAAGCAGCAGGGCCAGTAGTGGGTTCACAGAGCGTTTGCGTCAGGCTGATGAATCAGGCCGACTCTTGTTCCTGAGCCCCCTTTAACTGTTCGTGCTTCCCTTTGCCCTTACCGCCAGAGCTCTGTGGAGCTTATGTGCTCTTGGTGGGCTAGTAATAATTTTTATATTACTTGGTTTTTGAGATAGAGTCTTGTTGAGTTATTCTGGATAGTCTTGAGCTCCTGAGTTTAGGTTTCTTCTGTTTCAGCTTCTCAATTCGTGTGGTAACAGGCATGTATCACTGGGCGATAGGCAGTAGAACCCCCAGGTAGTATTAGAATTCAGAGCCAGTGATTGTTATTTTGGCTATGATTTCTTTTCTTTCTTTTTTTTTTTTCTTTTTTTTTTTTAAATTTGTTGTATTGAAGGTTGTCTTGTATGTGTTGTAGCTCTTGCTGGAGAATGTTGCAAGTGTCACAATGGTGGGACGGGGCAGAATGACCTTCCCTCTTGTTCCTGAGCTTTTGTGTATGTGTGTTTTGAGATAGACTCTTAGGTAGCCTGGGTTGACTTCAAACTCACCAGCCTCCTGAGCAGTACACTACTCCATCTGGCGCCAGTGCCTTACAAATAACTGAATAGCCTTTGTTTCCTTTCTTTTTCATTGGCTTTTAGGTGCTGAGTTACTTTCACCAACAGAAAGTTCGTCAGGGAGTGGAAGAGATGCTGTATCGGTTATATAAGCCCATCCTGTGGAGAGGACTAAAGGTACCGTCTTACAGTGTTTCCTAGTGCACGGTGTGCTTTGACTTGATCCTGTGCCAATTCAGAAGGCAGCGAAAACACTGGGGACGGAGCTTTATGGAATTTTCAGATGACTACAAATTTTCTTATGTTTCTGAGCTGTGCTGTTATTGTGTTGCCCATCCTGGCTGCCTGGACTCCAGTGATCCTCCTGCCTCAGCCCCATGTGTAGATGGGACTCTAGGTATGTGCCACCATTTCTGGCTCGCAGTTTTTAATTTTTATGAAGAGCATTTCTTTTGATCCACTTAGCTATAAAGGCAGATCAGTTCAGTACTAAGTAAACAGTTACTGTGAAAATCAGTCCAAAGGGTGACTTGGGCCTGGGTATGCACAAACTCAGACTGGGGAGTGAAACAGCTGTACCACCTGCCTTTTCTTACAAGGCAGACACTCTGCTTAGCATTCTGAGGAGCACCTAGGTCTACACACAGCTCTGCTTGATTAGAAGGCAGCAGCCACCTCTTAATAATCTGAATACTCTTTTTTTTAATAGTCCAAAAATCAAAAAGTGTAACCAAATACAGCTCTGAAGTGAGAAAACTGGTCCTTAATATCTGTTGACACCGAACTGAGAGTTTGGCTTAATTTAAGGATGATCTCACAAAGTTTGGCTATTTACTTTTGTGATGCCAAGGGCAGAGCCCAGGGCCCTACACATGCGAAGTGTGGACTTTGCCACTAAGTTATATCCACAACCTGTTTTTGCTAACTTAAAGGTTAAAATTATATTTTTATTACAATTTATTTATATATTTATTTGTTTATTTATTAGGAAGTGGGAACATATGTGGAGGGCAGAGTGGATCCTGCCTGTAGGAGTCAGTTTTCTCCACCATGTGTTCTTGGAATTGAACTCAGGTTAAGTTCAGGTGCAAGTGCCCTTGGTCTGGGAACCATCTTGCCAGCCCCCAAAATTGTCTTTCATTTGTAAATAAATCTTAACTGAAATTGTGGCAGTATTAGCTTGGGAACACTCTGAACTTCTAAAAGTACTTATATTTTTATTTTATAGGCCAGAAATTCTGAAGTTCGAGCAAATGCTGCATTGTTGTTTGTTGAAGCATTTCCTGTTAGAGATCCAAACTTCACTGCCACTGAGATGGACAGTGAAATTCAGAAGCAGTTTGAAGAACTGTATGTATGTATTGCTGTGGAGGGCATTCACTGCTTGCTGACCTGTATGTCTTATAGCTAGCTGCAGGGTCAGTGCTTGCCAGCAGGGCCACCCTATAGAGGAGTACCATTCTGCCCATGTCCCCAGATGCACAGATTCACACTATCACTTCCTCCTCTGTTTAGTCACTCTTGAGACATTCCATTATGTATCTTATGTAGTTTTCAGGATTATAGCTGTGCATGCCTTGTTCCCAGTAGACATGTGTTAGCAGGTTGCAGATTTGTCTCTACCACTCCCGAGTTACTGCTTTGTGACTTTAGGAAATCCATCCATCTTCATCTGTGTGTCTTCATCTGTGACATCATACGGACTGAAAATATTCAGAACAAAAGTGTGCCCAGTTGAACATGCGTGGGCAGCTTTTATTTTGTGCCCTTGGTCCGTAGACAATCCAGGAGAAAGAACAGTTACTCATGCAGCTGTTACGTGGGAAGCGTGGGTTGATGCCGTGCTGCTCTGTGTGAGCAGCTGCAGGTCAGGCATCCTGGAGCTAGTCCCTTTCAGAGTGCCTAGGGACCCTGGCTCTGTTTCTGAGTCTTAAATCCTTGAGTACTAATACGTAACACAAGCAGTAATTTAAGAGTTGTACACCCTTTTTCTCTCCTACTTTTAGACTCTTTTAGAAGATCCTTATCCACGGGTCCGTTCCACGGGCATCCTTGGTGTGTGTAAGATAACTTCTAAATATTGGGAGATGATGCCCCCCACCATTCTTGTTGACCTCTTGAAGAAAGTCACAGAGGAGCTGGCGTTTGATATAAGCTCAGCTGATGTTCGGTGTTCTGTTTTTAAGGTAGGGTTTTTAAAGGTGTGAAACTAACATTCTGTTATACAGTAGTTTTGTAAAATTATAAGGATTTTGTAGGAAATAAAAGGGGAAAATAATAGAAAATTACGTATTGTCCTATCAGTGGGGGAAATGTTACTGATGCTATAGTTGTATTTCTACACCAAAACTTAAATTTTTCTTGTAGAATTTTATTTTTAAAATTAAAATTACTTTATGTGTATGGGTGTTGTGGCTATATGTTATGTGTGTAATTGGTGTCCATGGGTGCCAGAAGAGAGTGTTAGGTCTCAAGGAACTAGAGATATAGATGGCTGTGAGCCTTCATGTAGTCCAGTGCTGGGAACTGGCCTAAGGTCCTCTGCTAGAGAAGCCAGAGGCATTGGATTCTCCTGGAGCTGGTATTAACGGTGATTGTAAGACACCCATCCTGGGTGCTAGAAACTGAACTTGAATTCTCTGCAAGCACAGTATATGATTTTAATTAGTCTGCAAACTAAACTTTTAAAATCCAAATTTAAAATATCTTCTAGCTAGGTGTGTAGACAAGACTGATAACAGCAGAAGTGCTCAGGGGTCTGAGGCAGGAGGATTCTGAGTTTGAAGTCACTTGAATTGCCTAGAGACCCTGTTTCAAAGAAACGTGTTTTTTCTATAAAATGGCTAGTTGCCATAGTGCTAGTTTTGGGGTGGGCATAGGATTCTAGCTCTATTAAAGTCCTCCTTTTGCTTCTACGGAGTGTCTTTTGAGCTGTTTCACTAGCCCCAAAGCATGCCTTTGATTCATTTCATTCATAAAGGTGGTGTTTCTGGCAAGAATGTGACTCAGCATCATCTTAGATGCTTCCTGCCTAAATGTTTTATTGATGTGTTCTGATTTGAAATGCTTTCTCCTCTCCCCACTTCTCTGTAGTGTTTGCCAATTATTTTGGATAACAAACTGAGCCACCCATTATTAGAACAGCTTTTGCCACTACTCAGGTATAGTCTCCACGATAACTCAGAGAAAGTGCGGGTGGCGTTTGTGGATTTGTTGCTGAAGATCAAGGCTGTGAGGGCTGCAAAGGTAAGAGGACATGTTTGGAGAAGCAGATAGACAAAGGACATTCGTTACCACCCAACAGAAAGACCTTTCAAGACCTTCAGGAACCTTTCAATTACATTTTAATCAATTTGATAACTAATGTATTTGCTAGATTGTCAGAAAACTTGGTTTTATGTTTCTCATGAAAAGCTCTAGAAATATGTGTTTCATTTTGCAAAGACTAATAATATAAGCAATCATCTTTGCACATTTTTAAATCATTATTTCATGTGTAATAGGACATGTGTGCACAGTGTACTTTTGGAGGTCAGAGGAGAACTTGAAGGAGTTGATTCTTTCTACCATGTGGGTTCCAGAGATTGAACCCTGGTTGTCAGTCTTGGTGACAAGCACCGTTATCCCTTGAGCCATCTTGCAGGTCCTCCCCTTACATTTTTATATTACATGTTAAAAACATTGAAATACTCGATGGACCTATACATACTTAACACTTAAATAGTACCTGAAAAGGTTAGCTGAGTGCCATTCTGCTTTTTTCTCTTTTTAAACAATTTTTCTTTTAAACAATTGCTTGTAACATGGTAAACATGCACTGAGCATAGGCTAGTTTATTGACATCATAAAGAGGACATAAAAGTTGCCTTCTTTTCAGTTCCAATTCAGTTTTTTCTCCCTTCCTCCCTCCCTCCCTCCCTCCCTTCCTTCCTTCCTTCCTTCCTTTCTTTCTTTCTACCTTTTTTCTCTGATACTGGGTATTGAACTCAGTGTTAGGCAGGTGCTCTATCACTGAGACAAGAGGGCTTCAAGGATAAAGGGAGTTCAAGGCTAGTATGCCTGACTATCTGTGGAAATACCCGTTGCTGGGGGCATTGCTACCCACGCACCTGCTTGTGTGCTGTTCAGAGTGACAGCTTATACTTGTTTGCATGTATGACTCATCTGGACTTAGCCTTTGGTAAGAAGTATATGTGTGTGTTGTTGAGGACAGATATGGGCTCTGTGGAGGAGCTGCCCAGGTGCGAGAAGCCTATGCTAGAGTTGGGTTGTAGTTGGGTCGGCAGAATGCCTGTCCAGCATACACAAAGGCCTGGGTTCAATCTCTAGTATAAATATGTGTGGTGCTGTATGCCTGTGATTCTAGTATTTAGGAGGTAGAGGCAAGCAGATCTGAAGAATAAGTTGATCTTCAACTATAAAATACATTTGAGGCTGGCCAGGATACTTGAGACCCTGACTTAAACACAGACACGCACAAACTACCACCACAAACAGTGCTAATATCTGTCTCTTGTGGAATATGTGATTGTGTGAGCTTCCGAGTTAGACAAGGAGACTGCTCACAGTAGAAGGAGCCAGGCAGCAGTCCTAGAGTGTTACAGAGGGATGGTCTGGGTCTCTCAGAGAGATGGTTAAGTGTTCACATCAAAACTATGAATAGATAAGAACATGTTAATAGATCAGTCAGTGGATCAGTAGGCCGACATATGTAGAAGTGATGATCGTGACTGATTGGAGCTATCATTCGTGGATGAATCATGCCGCTAGGGAATCCTAGTTGGCCTTTCCACAGCCTTATGCTATACCGTACATGTTACATTTCTTTAAGATGTAGATTTGCTCACAGAAAAGTCAGATTCTGGTGTATGTATTTGAAAGGATTTCTCTTGAGTATAAAAAAATTTGTTTTTTGGTTATATTCTGGAAACTAGCAGTTTTCAAGATTCTAGGAACCACTGCTTATTTCCTTTTGTATGTCTCCACCCCCACCCCCAGTTTTGGAAAATATGCCCCATGGAGGACATTTTGGTTCGCCTGGAAATGGATTCTAGGCCTGTGTCTCGGCGCCTCGTGAGCCTCATCTTCAACTCTTTTCTGCCTGTGAACCAGCCAGAGGAGGTGTGGTGTGAGCGCTGTGTCACACTGATCCAGATGAATCGCGCAGCTGCCAGGAGGTTCTATCAGTATGCCCATGAGCATACCGCCAGCACCAACATAGGTCTGAATCTCTGCTTCCCCCATGACTTGCTGCCTCTCTCCCAGCCAAGTGCATATTAGGTGCTCAGTATTTTTACTTAGTAAGCTTCGTGCTCTCTTGCATCCCTTAATGGTTTTCCTTAAAGTGATACTCTTTACTATTTGAGATTATAGTTTTCTAATTGGAAAGCTAGTTTTATAAGAGATACATTTATTTGTTGATTATCTTAACCACTTTAGCAAAGCTCATCCATGTCATCCGCCACTGCCTGAACGCCTGTATCCAGAGGACTCTGAGAGAGGGCGCAGAGGCCCACAAGGAGTGCGAGAAGGAGAATGCCAGTGTAAGTGTCTCTCACCTCACACTAAAGACAAGCAGAATCTGTTGGTATCGTTTCTGTAGGCTGTTAGGATGTTTTTATTTCCCACTTGTTTCAATAAAGATAGTTAAGTACAGCTTTTGAAAAGTCATAAATTATATATTTTTTTAAAGATTGTGATATATCTTTTGTACTTAACTTTTAGAGTCTGGTAGGATATTGTAAAAAAGAAGAGTGTTCTTACTGGTGGCACATTGTTCTATATTTTTTTTCCCTGGGTCTCTCTGTGTTCTGTTCATTTTGAGTGTAACACTGCTGAGCTAGATCCTGGACATGGAGCTGGTGTCTGTCAGAGTCACTAACATGTTGTTCTAGAAACATTTTGGGGATGAACTTTTGGGTGCAAGCTTTTGTAGAATTGTCTTAAATTAGCTGGTTTTTTAGTAAATCCCAAAATATCCAATAGTAGCCAGTTGAGACTTGACTACACATACGGCTTTCAAGCCGTGTCTTCAGCTTATGAATAGGCACTTCAAATTTAGATCTCTAAAGTAAAACTTACGGAAATTTTCTTGTCTTTTTTTTTTTTTTTTTTTTTTTTTTTTTTCAGTACCCAAATAGATTAGAAATCTGTCAGGTAGAAGAAAATCACAAAACAAAATTTCCTTTGTTAATGTTCTATGCCAGTGTGCTTTCTACATGACTATGTCCTGGGGCTTGGTGTTACTACCCTATGACCCACCTAGAGAGAGTAGGCAACTATATTCAGAAGCCTCTTCTATAGGTTATGCCAGTGTTATGGTTATCTCAGTGTGTCTTCCCTGTTGCATCTTGACAGACAACTAACTCCACCCCTGAGTAGATGTCCTTTTCTCTTTGTCCCTCCGTTTGGCTGGGCTGGACTGAAAAATTGTCAGTAAAAACTGCTGAAGAACTATAGGACGTAGGTGTGCAGTGGAGGGAGAATAGAATATAGAACATTGTGGCTTCATGTTCACACCTTGGCTGACCAGTACCTTTTCATGTGTTCAGAGCTGTCTGATTGGTAGGGTTTGAGTCCCTTCTGTTCTTCTATACTTTCTGCATTGTAGATGAGTGTGTGAAACTTTCCTGGGACACTTAGCTGGATTGAAATGTAGCTTTTGTGCTGTGATCAGTAGGTGATCTACTTACCAGCCTGCCACATGACATTGCTGGCATTGGCAGAAGTGGATAAACATATCTTGCTGTAGGCCACTGTAGCCTTATACTAGGATTGAACATGACTTTGCTAAAGAAAACATAAATTTGGTAATGTACTAGTTGAAAATGGTTTACATTTTATAAATATTGAAGACATTCTTTAATCTTGCTACTAATAGCTATATAATATGAAAGCTTACAGTATCTTTTAGGTTAAGTTCTATAATTTTAAAGAAGCCAATCATTTCTATTGTATCTTGTGTAAAGACATAATTTGTAGATAAATTCTTATTCTAGGTTGGCAGGTTCAGAATACATAATCTACAGTGTAACGTTAGAAAAATAGACATAACTTGTCATATAAGTACACTTAGAACACACACACAAAATGTTTTATTTTGTTTTTGAGATAGCCTCACTATGTAGCCCAGGCTGTCTTGGAAGTCCCAGGGTCACTTTGAACTTGTGACCATCTTATTGCCTGCCTCCTTAGTACTGGGATTATAAGCACACACTACTTTGCCCAAGTTTTTTTTTTTTTTTTTTTTTTTTTTTTTGATATTTTATTTATTTAAAAAAAAGATGTCATCCCCTTTCCCCCTTTCCCCTCCCTAGAACCCCCTATTGTATACTTCCTCTTTCTTTATGCTTTTATACCATTTTGATTACATGCACGTATTAAGGTCAGTTCTAGGTTGAGGATCTAGCAATACAATAGATGCAAATAGTCGAGGAACAAGCAAGACAATAAACACAAATAAATAAAAAGCAAGGCAATAAACCCAGTTACGTAAACACTCCCGTGATCACTGTTTCTAAGGGCTCATCTGGATGATCAAAGTATCTGAGCCTACTTTCCTATCCTAGCCCAAGGTCATTTTCATGTCTGAAGCCTACTTTTTTGTTCTAGCCTAAAATTTAGATTCTTGTCTGAAATTACTTCTTTGTTCTGGCCTAATATTTAGATTCCTGCCTGAGATTACTTCTTTGTTGTAGCCTACAACTCCTACATGAAATTACTTCTTTGTTCTAGTCTAATGTCAGATTCCTGCTTGAAGCCCACTTCCTTGTCCTTGGCCAATGTCATATTTCTGCCAAGCAGCCCCTTTCCTTGTCCTTGGCCCATGTCAACTTCTTGCCAAGCAGCCCCAAAGGCTCTCCACCTCTCCCCGTTTTTTATTTTCTTAACAAGACTGAGTCTGTCTTAGGTTGTTCTGACAAAAATGCCTTCCTTACCCGTCATGGAATATGCATTATCAAAGGCAATGCATTTCTGTTTTAGGTTGGTAAGGCTCTGTGCAGAATCTTATCTGTCATTGGCTTGCCAGCCTATTAATTTAATAACTCTGTCTGGGGGTCTATTTTCAGGTTTAAGCCATGTACTTTGGCTGCCAACATGTTAGTGTTGTTAAAGATAAGCTTTAACACAATGGGCAGGAATAAAAGTATTCCCAGTACAAGAAGTGCTAGCTTGATTAAGCTATATATGCTATTCCTGAGGTTTGTCCAAAATAGAAATACTGAACTCAGGCCATGGATAATCTTATCAGCATTATCTGCAGCATCAAAGGTCAACAGAGCACATTTAAATTCATAATCTCACTATGCAAAGTTAACACACCCAGAGAGGTGTTAGGATTATGCCAAATATCCTACAGGTGTCTTTAAACTTTTTTCTAATTATGATGACAATCACTATGAATTTCAAAAGTAACACTACTCCAATAATATTTGTCATGACACTTGGGATGGCTCCTAACTCTTGAACCCCAAACCTCCTTCAGATAATTTGAATGGGTTATAGAGCATCATTTGCTGTTCCAGATACTCATGTAAATCCTTTTGTATACTCAATACATTAGTAACATTTTTTTGCTAGATGGTTAACAAAAATAGTTATCTTAACTCCTTGTGTCAATGCTTTTGCAGAAGCAGTGGTGCTAGCAATTAATGGAATTAAAGCTGTTATACCAGTAATAATCAAGCCTGCTACCCTCTTGCTTCTGCTTAAAGCCTAACTCACTTCTTCCAGTACTTTTAATCTTTTTTCAGAGAATCAAGGTTTTCTAATACTCAGGGCGGTGAGATGAAAGTTGGTTGATAGACCCCTGTAACAGACATGCCAGGTGTCAACACACTAACATAATTGGAAATTGTACAGTCAATGCAACTTACAATAAATGCTGTAGAAGAGACAAAACCAATTTTAGCTTGACAATTAAAAGCACCTTAAAACGTACACTAACCCTTGTTTGAAATCCAGATCCTGTCCCAACATTATCTCTTGCTATCCTAACATCATAGCGAGCTACAGCTAGCTTCCAAACATGTTCCTGACAAAGTCCAGATCCAGTCTTCCAAAAGTAGACTGTTATTTCCCATATTAGATTGATTTCTAGATCAGTACATGATTGAGTCCTAATAGCTGGGCACCTTTAAGAAGGATACAAGAGACATAGTTTCTCTTTTCGATTCTCTATCCCACAAGGTCTAAAAACTTGAGGCAAGGCAGCTTGTCCCATCTGGGATATAGTCAAGCAAAGGTGGGTCAGAAACATATGTCTAATACAGCTCCCCAGTCACCCTTGTCAGGGCACTCAGCAAGCTCACAGGTCGGCATCATTCTTTGTCTCAGCAACAGTATGCCTCACCAATCTTTTTAAAGTTCCATTGGCCTCTTTCACAATACCTTGTCCTTGATGATTATACGAAATCCCTGTAATAAATTGTTGACAAAAGTCTCGACTGTTCAACTACAATTGCCAGACCCATTATCTGTTTTTTTTTTAAAAATTGGATATTTTATTTATTTATCTTTCAATGTTATCTCCTCCCTTCCCCCCCCCCATAAAAACCTCCCTTATCCCATCCTCCCTCCTCCTATTTCTATGAGGGTCTGTTCCCACCATTCTCCCATTCCCGCCTCCCTGCTCTTGAATTCCCCAACACTAGGGAATCCAAACTTTCAGGCACCAAGGCCGTCCACTTCCACTGATGCCTGACAAGGCCACCCTCCACTACCTATACAGGTAGAGCCATGAGTCCTTCCCTTTGTGTTCTCAGGCTGGAGGTTTTAGAATGGATACTCCAGCTTGTTTCTTTGGACCATTTGCTTGAAAAATTGTTTTCTAGCCTTTTACTCTAAGATAGTGTCTGTCTTTGTCACTGAGGTGGGTTTCATGTATGCAACAAAATGCTTTGTCCTGTTTACATATCCAGTTATGCCCATGGTTTTAAAGAAGGTTTTTTGTTTTTGTTTTTTTAAGATTTTCTCATGGTGCCAGGCATGGAGGCATACAAATTTAATCCCAGGACTTAGGTGGTAGAGGCAGATGGATCTCTGAGTTCAAGAATAGCATGGTCTGCAAAGCTAGTTCCAGGACAGCCTGGAAGACCCTATCTTAAATAGAGACCTTTTCATTGACATCATTTAATATCCAAAGATAGTCTTTGCTAAAATTAACATTGGAACTATTACTTAGGAGCCTGATATTATAGTCTAGCCTGCTAGAATAAAATAAAGGAACCATTACTTAAGAACCGAGTACATTATTCAAGTGTTATTCCTAAAGGGTAAGAGTGGGTTTCATAAATTTTAATGAGTCTGCTGTGCTAAAATATTGAGCTTCTGTGGTTTACTTTAAAATAAATAAACTCCTTATATTTCTTAGGCTGGTAATACATAAAGATCACTTGCTGCCATGCTCAGTATAAATGTTAAGCATGCTCTGTTAAGTAGGTTCCTAGTCACGGAGTTACAGCACAGAAGAGGGAAGGTTTAGCCGAAGGAAACTTTGGTCCATTTGTCACATTGTGCTTTTGGTAATATCCAAGCCACTAGCAGATTGCTTTATTAGTCTGATTGGCCATATTACATCTCAAAGCATTTAGTGCATGCTGACACAGCTACTAGGGAGAACATATGTTTGCTTCTTTGTATTCTTGTTGATCAGGATCAGTTTTGTACTCACAGTGGAATGGTGAAAACTGAGCTGAGTCCTCCTCATCTCAATGTCAGGAAGTTCCTTCGACCATCTCATGTCTGTATCTCCATGGGCCCGTCACTGATAGGCCAGTCATAAGCCAGGTCTAGTCACCAGCTCTGGAGACAGGGATTTTGGTATGCACCTCTGGTTTGCACTGAGCATTTTGGTATGGGATCATGGTGAATTGCCAACATAACAGGAAAATAAAAACAGGTCTGTCTTTCAATAAGCCAAATAAATCTATGATTTTAGTGATGGTTAGCTACCATTAATCACTTTCCAGCTGTGAGTTAAATCTTGCTGGTCTCAGAAAAAAACTGTCTAGCGATCAGTGCCTACTGGACAGGCCAAAGTTGTACAGCCATGCTTAGCAATGACCTTGTAGTGGATTGTAATCCCATTTGCACGGGGAGTGTGATAAGAGTACAAGTTTCTGATTTCAGGAAAGTTTTAGTTCATATAGACTTTCATTAAAAACTATAGAGTTCATTTAGAATTTATTTCTCGGATGGAATTTGGAAATAAATCCACATTTGTAGTCTAGATAGGTTGTAAATTAGTGACGAAAGTTTTATTGTAGCTTAGAAGTTGATATTGCATTATTTATATTGAATTCTGAGCTGTGCTTCTGATGATGTTACTTTTCACACTTGTTATTAGATTCTTGCACAGTAACATAAATTGTGTCTTAGATACTAGACCAGACATTGTCAGTGAATGACACTGCGTCCATGGCTGGCTTGCTAGAAATCATCGTGATCCTCTGGAAGAGCATCCATAGAAGTCTGGAAAATAACAAAGAGGCCAGAGCTTATACCATTAATAAGTTTGCATCTGTGCTTCCAGAGTACCTGAAGGTCTTCAACGTAAGTCTGGGCCATTCTTATAAGTAAGCTGTTTGGTGGTGACAGGTTTCATCTTTAGTAGAAGTTCTGTCTTGTATACACAACGGGAAGGTTGTAGTGGCCCTTACCTTGGACACACACACACACACACACACACACACACACACACACAAAGTTAAGTATATAAATTTATTAAACATATTTAACAGTATACTGTGATGATTTCATTTCCTTGTTTTCATGCTGTGTACTGCTCCTGCTTTCTCTCATCCCCTCTCATGCTGTCTGAGCCCCTTCTTCCCAACATGACCTCTTTATGTCTGTTAAAAAATTTTTATCTCCTGAGTTTAATTAAGCTTGCTTGCTTCCATATATATGGGTGCCACTTTATTTACCAGATATAGACAAGAAAGATGACTTTTTACCCAGCTGCTATTAAGTTCCAGTAGCTCCTCTGCTAGGACTGGAGTCTCTTTAGCTTATTCCATGCTGGATATTGATGGGGGTCAATCTTGTATAGACTTGTCCAGCTAACCACAGCCTCTGGGTGTATTGGTGCCACAGCTGTGTCATGTCTGGAGAACAGCAGTTTTTTGTTTTTTGTTTTTTTTTTTCCTCCCTCTTCTATGATGTTCTGAGTCTTGGTGGGGAAGGAGTTGATGGCGGTGTCCCATTTAGGACTGAGTATTCAACATTCAGTCTCAGTAGTTTTACCACTTAGGAGTCTCTGCGTTAATTGATGCCTACCTCAAAAATAGCTTTCTATGACCAAAGTTGAAACTGGCACTAATCTGTGGGTTTAAACTTAAAGATTTAGAAAGCAGTTTGACAACATGCACATTTAGCAAAGCAAAAGCAGTAGCTTTCCCCACTAGGACTTAGACTTTGACCGTGGCTTTTGGCCAGTTTTTAAAATGGTTGGTTATCTCCACAGCAGTTATGCCACTACCATACCAGTGGGTATGTCTTGCCTGACACATCTGTATTGTTGCTTCCAGGGTCTGCTGCAGGGAAAGACCATCAGTTGCCTCTCTAGCAGCTTGCATAGTAAGCCAGCCTGAAAGAGGAAGTTTTTAGTTCCAGCTTGATTTCTCTTTGCCTTGCAACCAAGGTGTGTAGTATCTTCCTCAGCTAGATCTTAACATGTATGTCCAGTAGGCACCCGAGAACACTGGCAATAGCTTGTTATTCAGTATGATGTGGGACCTCCCTTATCAACAACTCAGAGGTATCCAATGCCTGGCAACGAGGTTTCATGTAATAGCTTGTGTTTTCTAGGGGTAGCATTAGCTAGATTGATTGTATTCAATCATCATTGAAAAAGAAACATTATATTTTTTAATTAGTTTACAAAGTATGATTTTATAAGGATTTTAAATACATTCTTGGTTTTAGTTAACCCTCCCTCCTCTCCTTGCTCCTTCTCCCATCCACATTAAAGTAATATCCTCAATATTCTTCGTTTGCTTTTGTAAAAGGTGAACAGATACTTTTACTTGGTAGATAAAAAATTTTATTCTTTTCCTGGCATGCTTTGGAATATGTGTAATTTGTTGAGATGGTTAAATTGAGCTACTAAGTACATTGGGAGTTAGTTAATTGAATGCAAGTGAATAATACGTCTCACTTTAATTTTGTTCTTCTTTTTGTATTTATGTTTATTTTCAGGAAAATTATTTTTTTTCCTTTGGGATCCTCATTCTCTTAGCAAAAAAATTATGTTGTGTTTTGGTTTGTCTGTGTGTATGTGTGGTGTGCATATATGTATGTTTGCACGTGTGTGTGGGATGGATGCAGTTACTCTTTTTCTTACTCATTTAGGGATGGTCTGTGACTTCCATCTAGAACTCATCAGTACGGCTAGTTTAAATAGTCAGCTTGCTCTGGGGATCCCTTGAGCACTGGAATTACAGATAGGCTGCCATGCCCACCCAGAATTTATGTGGGTTTTGGGAATCCTAACTCCAGCCTTGAAACTTGAATGGCAAGGACTTTAGCTACTGAGCCATCTCCCCATCCCTTATGTGGTGTTCCTGATGGAGTCTGAGCAATTAAAATCTGCTCAGTTTACTTTACTGTTGCAATAATAACACTAATTAAGCTCCAGTTTATTGCACTTAATATACTTTAGGTTTACTGTGCCCATTTTCTTGTGGTTTGGTTCATTCAGTCTCAAATAGCTCTCAGCATTTTAGGAAGAGGAGACTGACTGTGCTTAGGCTCTTAGGTGTAGGATCCAGTTAGACTGAAATTTATTTTGCAACTATAAAGCATGTGCATTCCCTCAAATGACACTGTCTAATTCATCTGCATATTATTATCTGAATAGCATAGTCCTCTCGAGTGTTGTTCAGGATAAGTAATTAGTCAACGTTTTCCTGTCATCAGAAATGTTTTGAAAGTATATATACCTCCATGACTGTACTTGCTGCAGTAAGTATTTGTTCAACAGTAAAGGGGGTATAGAAATGTCAGGATACTTGGTTCACGTAATCTCATCTTCAACCTGAGGGGCACCTTTAGATTTGATCTTCTCTAGACAGTGACTGGTCAAATCTTGCATTAGCTTGATGTTTCTTTTTGTGTTCCCAGGATGAGCACTGCAAGATCCCTTTGTTCATGCTAATGTCCTTCTTGCCAGCCACTGCTGTCCCTGTGTTCAGGTATGCTGCCACAGCACAAGAATCTGTCCTCACTGGGGTTTGCTGTCACCTACTGTGTGACTCCCCTCTGCCTTCCCCGCTGCTTTATGGAAAGATTGTTAGGATGTGATTTCACTGTGCTCTGAAGTTGTTAAGAGAGACCATGAGGGCCTCGGCTATGACTTCCCCTGATGTCTGGGCATATTTTCATGTTCAGAGTGTTTATCTCTAGAGCCCAGGTCCCTGCTGACTCTGCTATGAATACGCATGGGAGGAAGAATGGATGTCAAAGTACTTAGTACATGGTGAAGTGTTTTTAAGAGGAAGAATAAGTAAGCTGTTGAGGGCTGAAGAATTGGCTCAGTACTTGAGAGTACTGACTGCTCTTTCAGAGGACCTGGTTCAGTTCCCATCACATACATGGTATCTCATGTCTAACCATCTTCTAATCCAGTACCAGGGAATTTGATGCTCTCTTCTGGTCTCCTCGAGCACCAGGCATGCATGTGGTGTACAGATACACATGTGGACAAACAACCATATACATAAGATAAAATTAAAAATTAAAATAAAAAACACTGTTGAAATCCATTTCTGTGGGTCTTTTTATGTAGTTGGTATTCAACCCTTTGTGTGACTGGCAAGCAGACCCTAGACATGGCCTGTTGCTGTCATGCCTTTGATCTGTTTGCTTCTATTCACATACTTTAAAAAACTTTTATGTATGTGTCTTGTATCTACAAAGTGTCTAGAGGCTGGAGAACAACTTTTGAGAGTCGGTTCTCTTTATGGATTCTGGGAGTCAAACTTAACTCATCAGGCTTGGGGACAACACACTCTTACCTGCTGAGCTAGTCATGAATGTTTGTGGCTAATGTCTTATTTTTGTCTTATTGGTCTTTTGCTAAGATATTTGGGTTTTTAATTTTGTGGGTTTGTGTATGTCTGTGTGTGTATGCGTGTGCTTTTTAAAGAGAAAGGGTATGGAGTTAGGTGGGTAGGGAAATGGGAAGAATCTAGGAGGAGTTGGGAGAAGGAAAAATTGAGATCAGAATATATGAAAAAAAGGAAAAAAGTAATGCCTTAAATTAGGACCTCAGGAAGACAGCTGCCTCTAGAAACAGGCGGCTGAGGTATGGGCCATGTCCTTTTGCAGCCGCACACTGTTAAAGGTTTCATGGTGGAACAAGCACCACTGTACCTACGAAGCCTGTGTTCCCTTGATATACTCAAATTATGTCTTGGTTTTCCTCACCTGTGGGAAAGTGGGAGCTTTCTGTGGGGATTTTAACCATGTTTTCTGTACTTGACATTTTCAGCTGTGGTGTGATTTCTGCTCTGAGAAATCAGGAGGAGAGTGTTACAGGCAGGAGCTACTGTACCTTGCTCGATTGTCTCTGTTCCTGGGGGAAAGTGGGGCATGTCCTGGAGCTCATTGTGGACTGGCTGCCTACAATGCCACCTCCAACCAAGGTTTGTATCCAGCTGTGCCCCTGAATGTGGAGAACAAGGGCATCTGGAAACTGTACAGTGTTCTGGGAACGCAAGCTCTAATTGCCTCTTTGTTTCACTGCTTTCCTTCAGAGTAATTTGTCCTGTAAGCGTGAAGTGCAAATCAATGACACATGCTCAGTGAAACCCGAGTTAGCATTGTTGTACATGGAGTATTTGCTGACCCATCCAAAGAATCGAGAGTGTCTGCTCTCTGCACCCCAGAAGAAACTGAACCAGCTTTTAAAAGCACTTGAGGGATCCAAGGTAACTACTTATCCTGGAAGTTACAGCTGCTTGATGCAGCAGTAGCAGTGATGTGGTAAGGTAGAGGTTTCCTGTGTTGGTGCTGTGCTGCGTGCAAGCCGGGAAAGAACTGAGAACGGGCGTCTAGACTCTAAAGTGCACAGATGAGGCCGGGAGCAGAGCCATCCCAAAACCTGTCTCCTTACAAGCAGTGTTTAGAGCCCACATTTCTCCAAGGTTTCTAGTGTGTCAGGGCTCCAGTTCGTCTCCTCTCGTCTCAGAACAGGCTGTTCAGGACAGTGGTCAGTGAGGAGGTACTAGCTCTCCTAAGTCTTAAGCTGTGTTTTCTAGGAATTTGGGAAAGTATGTGACATGAATTCATTGTTCCCCCAGTGCCCTTTCGAATCTTTTTTTTTTTTTTCCTGTGCTGCAACCCTGACTACCTCCTGTTTGATTCTCCACTGAACCCAGGATAGTGTTCAGCAGAGCCTGCCCCGAGGAAATAGACTGTGGTACTTGTAGGCAGTGGTCCTGTGGCCCCGTGCACCTGCCAACCGTGTTGTATGCGTCTAACGCTCAGCAGCTAGTGCGAGGTGCAAGGATGGTGTAGCCCGAGCTGCACTGCTATAACCCTCTTGTGTGCCTGTGGATCAGGCACTTGCCACCTTGTTTTGATGTAGTCACATGTCACTCAGAGTGTGGGTCCTGGCTTGTAATTTTACAGGCAGATCTAGAATCATTTCTTCAGTCTCCAAGTGGGAATCTCCTCAGCTTCAACAAAACCACTGCCCTGCACGCCTTTGGTCTGTACTGTAGGATGAGCGTCCATCTTCAGTACAAGGTACGCTGTCTGGTTCTTGTGGTCTACACATTCTGTATCAAAGCTGCCATTGTTACTCATTAGCTTCCTTGTGTGTTGGACAGTTGTGCTCAGAAGAGAAAATTCACCTGTCCATCTTGAATGACACTGGGTCTTGGTTAGAAAACAAAGTTTTGCCTCTTCTTGAAGACCAAGAAGAGGAGTATCTGAAGCTTCGGAGGGATGTTTATCAACAGATAATCCAGGTCAGCAGCTGAGACACAGAACTCATTCTCTTGACCTTTTGCTCTATTTTCTTGATGGCTTATTTTGTTATAAAGCAGTTTTAGACCCTTGTATTTCTTTTTAATACCTAAAATGGCATTTCTTTTTACAAAATACAATCTACATAATTTCAATTCAGTTTAACATGTTGTACATGTATTTAACATGGTTAGGTTGATGGAATTGCATACATTGTCTATAGCGTTCTTATAGAAACAATGAAAATATACGTATTATGGAAATTCCTTTAGCAATATAGTTGTAGACATCCGCTTAAACATTTGTATGTTACATCATGGAGAGGACTTCTGGGCTTGACTGCCTTCCTTGTCAAATGGTTTTTGTTGTTGATGGGCCCTTGCATGTCTTACAGACTTACCTGGCTGTGTGCAAAGATGCTGTCATGGTGGGACTTGGAGATTCTAAATTTCAGATGCAACTTTTACAGCGGAGTTTGGGAATAATGAAAGCAGGTACCATAGCATTATTTATCCATTAAGGGAATGTTTGAAAGCAATACGTATTTATAGCTGGTTCCTCATTTCCTCCCTCTGTAGATAAGAATCTGGCTTCCAAGCAACTGATGTGTTCCAGGTAACACACACTGACTTTTGCCAGAACAGTTGTTTATTAGCTAATGCAGCTATCACTTTCAGAGATGCATCTGATGTCAGGCACACTGTCCAGTGTCTGTCTGCCTTGTTGGTGGGCAGACTTCTCCACCTGGCATCGAAGTAGAGGCCCTCCCAGAAGGGTGTGAGTGATGTGGTCAAGAGGGTGGCACACCTAGAACCAGAACTGGTGATGCCTCTGGCACAGTGACAAGAAGAGCCCTTCTGAACTATGACCCTGCATCTTCCCAAGGCCCCAGCCATCCTCTGTGGTGCTGTTAGTAGCGGCTGTGACTACACGACCTAGTTACTGAGGTTACACAAATGTCTTCCCAAATTTGAAATTTTCATTTTCATTTTTTAAAGTCCAGTAGTTTAATGAGAGAGGCCATTCTTCATTGAATTCTGTTTAACACATTTAGTTGGGTAAAGTTAGCCATTGCAGTCAAGTGATGTGAGTGATATAGCTTGGAATTGAAATAATCAAAATTCATCCATCACTTCATTCGTCATTTAGGAATTGTTTTGCCTAAGGGCTGAATGTATTTTTAATTATGTATAAAATTTAGTATCGTAGAACTAACCAGACTTTGCTGCCCAGTTAGCCCATTTTATCATACTGTGGTGCCCAGTCCCTTTACATCAGGTTCAGAGCTGGACCTGAGTCCAGCAATTTAGAGAGGTAAAACCTGGAGTCTACCATGTTTTAAACTTTTTGCTCTGCTTGAAAGAGGCAAAATGAAGAAGCCATTTTCAGATATTAGTTATATGTCTTAGTTACTTTTCTGTTGCTCTGATTGGGGAAGTGAGTCCCTGACTGTCATGGCAGCAGGTAGGCAGGCATGGAGCTGGGGTAATAGCTGAGAGCTTACATCTCGAGACACAGCCATTAGTCAGAAAAAGAGCGCTCACTGGGAACGGCATGGGTTTTGAAACCTCAAAGCCTATCTCAAGTGACACACCTCCTCCAACACAATAGCCCACATTAGGATGTCCAGGTCTTGGTCAGCAGTATCCTGGCTTAAAGAATTCATCGCTG
This sequence comes from Arvicanthis niloticus, assembly GCF_011762505.2. Classification (NCBI taxonomy): domain Eukaryota; kingdom Metazoa; phylum Chordata; class Mammalia; order Rodentia; family Muridae; genus Arvicanthis; species Arvicanthis niloticus. The sequence continues at coordinate 3,308,646 of NC_133430.1, read as the reverse complement.
TCCCGTCGGTGGACATTCCACAGTCAAATGCAGATGAGAAATGACTTCTTCCACCCTCCTCTGAATGAGAGCAGTAGATCCTTGAACGTTTCTCTTGTGGTTTAGTGATTTTATGCAGCTGCTTATTGGTTCTGGCAGAGTCTTAGACCTAGAACAGATTCATAGAGAGCCTCTGGGATGAAAGGCTGTCTTTTTTTACTAGGAAAATTAGAGGTATGGTTGGTTATGGTCTCTGGCAGCTTGCTGGATTTTATCCTTCATATTCAGACCCATTCTCTGGGTGTCCTTGTGGTCACCTGGACAATAGGCTTTCTATGAGTGACATCACTTCTTTGCTTTATTGCATGCTTGTTTTATTTTAGTGTATCTTGTACCTTGAGTTCTGCCAGGAGGCTTGCTGTCCAGTACCCAAAAGTTAAAGGTGAATCAGCACCTGAGCCATGTATTAGGGTGGGATAGGGTGATTAATATAGGGTGCCCTTGAAGCTTACTGGGGCTAAACCACTGTCTCTGTTTTTGTAGCTTTTACCAGAAAGATTGATTAGAAAGATAATGGAGTAATAGTGTTATTAGGCTTATATATAGAATGAATTTTATCAGATTATGTACCCAGTGGGAGGAAAAAAAATTGGAAAAAAAAAAAAACAAAGAACAAAAACCAAAGAAAACCAGTTACTACCGAGTATCAGAAATCTCGGAGATTATCAAATGATATTGAGAGATGTGAGGTTGGAGTTGTCCTTTCTGGGTTTTTACTTAGGTGTTAATGTAAGAGAAAGTGTATGTTTTATACATCATGTGTCACAGGAATCATACTGCTAGTTGTTCACATGCAGTGACCAAAGTTCTTAGTTTACTGACAGAGTCAGCCTTGCTGTTGCTGATGGGAAGAAGTTCTTATGTGTTGGGTTCTAGTTTGGATCAGTCTGATGAGATGCTTGGTGCCGACCCAATAGTAATAGCTTCTTCCATTACTGCCTTATACATGTATTGAACAATTTTAACTAAATCATGTGCTTAGGTGATTAATGTTTCTTTTCTTTTTAGTGAAGGGATTTTTTTATGTTTCATTACTTCTTGGCATTCTGAAGGAGATAGCTGGAAACACCATAATTCACGGAACAGATTCAGATGAAAAAGTTACAGTGCTGTTTGACTTAGTCCAGGAAGTGTTTCAGAAGATGTTGGAATGTGTTGCCTGTATCTTCAAGAAGCAGCCTCAAGAAAGTCTGCTGGTATTGTGCTTGAATGGGCTGGGTTATTTGACTGGGTGGTGGTAGGAAGGGTGTCTGGGTTAGATGTGTGGAGACTGTGGCTGTCCGCAGTGACTGTCACTGTGCTGTCTGCTAAAGGTATTGAGTTAAAGCTCGGCATGCCTGCATTCTTTGGTGGCGTGCAGATAGATCCACATTCTATAGCTCAGTGATTGAGGTCCCAGATAGACTGTATTTGTGAAGATGCTCATTTGAACAGAGACAGTGACTACCTGGGAGAATGCTGACTCCCATTTGTTAATGTTGCCGTGTAGAAGCACCCTGAAGGGACCATCCATGGTTTCCTGTTGATGGTGGAAAGCTCATAGACTGAGATGACTGAAGAACCAAGTCCTGAAAATCAAAGGAACTAGACCTGTTCCTAAAAACAGTGAAAGCCAGTTCCTGAGTAAATTATATTATTAGCAGAGAGAGCCATTTTTTTCTATCAGTAAACTGTTACTGTTTTAATTTAGAAAAAATGTTTAAATGAGAGGTTGTTTATGAAATACTAAAGAGTCTCGCCTTAGCTGATGGAAATATGTGAACATCGTTGATAACCACATTGTTTATGTGGTTTATGCCTGATCTTAATGTCTCTGCCGAGTTTCCTACCATCCATTGAGTAGAGCATTCAGAATACACTGCCTGAGCTGATGGTTTTAATGTTATTGCCTTTCTTTCTGTCATCCCTCCCTCTTTACTATCAATATTATTTTATATTAATGGTTTGTTTTATTTTTTGTTGTTTTTGAGAGAGGCTCTTTCTTTGTGGAGCTCTGGCTGTCCTTGAACTTACTGTGTGAAGCAGGCTGGCTTTGTAATCACAGAAATCAACCTGCCTCTGACTCCCCAGGCATATGCCACCATGCCTAGCAGGCATTTTATTATTTTTATTATTATTATTATTTTTGGAGGCAGTGTCATATTCTCTAGCTTAGGTTGGCCTGGAACTCGTAATGTAACCCAGGCTGGCCTTAAACTAACCTCAGTCCTCCCAGCTCAGCCTCCTGTTTTGCTTTTATACAGATGTGAGCCACCACAGCCGGTACTTGTTTTCTTTCCTTCTTTCTTTCTGATTTTTAGCTCTACTGACAATGACTGTTGTGATTTCTTGTAGCTTTTTCATTCTGTTCACTCCCCTCTTCATGAGTTCATCACCACTATCCAGTCATGGCATAAGGACACCGCAGTGCACCATGCTGTGCTCTCTACTCTGATTGCTGCACCTGTGGTTGAGATAAGTCACCAGCTGCAGAAGGTGAGGTATATCCATTCTGGAGCTGCTGTTTCTCAACTGTTCTGCTCACAGGACTTGGTTAGGTGTTTCCAGTTTTGGTGAGGACTGTTTTGCCAGTTCCTGTACCTTGCCATTCAGTTAGTTGGTTGTCTAGAGCCATATGGCAACTATGGAGCATATGCTAAGGGTATTGTCACTCCCGACTGAGATGGATCTAGGCACCATGATGTGGACATGTCTGTTGGTTCCCAGACATTTGTGTGAGTTGATAGTTTCTCAAGGTTCCTCTTTAAGATGAGATTAGGAATAGTTGGTCAGATAGTTCAGGACTGCTCTGCACTGTATTGATGTACGTGGTTTACATCTCTGCATGTCTTTTTCTCCTTTCATTCCAACCGTAGGAAACTTGAATATTATGTATGAGTGTTTTACCTACATGTGTACCACATGCATGTCTGTTGGTCACAGAGACCATAAAAGGTTATCAGATACCCTACAACTGGATTTACAGGTTGTTGTCAGTGCTTTTGGGGTTCTGGGAACTGAGCCTGGGTTCTTCTGTAAAAACAATAAGCTCTCTTAGCAGCCAAGCCATCCCTTTAGCTCCAGAAACTTGAAGTTTTGAAATCCGATTTTCTAGCATAGCTCAAGGTAAATGGAAGACTCTGATTTACACAGATTTAACTTGTTTGGTTAAAGATTGATCTGATCAGGGGACCATTTGAGCTAACACAGAAAGTGATACAGTGCCATAGAGAGCATGGGGAATGGTCTTTTTCTTGTTAGGTAGGCCACGAGATGTCCCACATACACATAGGTAGTGACTTGGAGGAGAGTGGGCTTACTCACTGAATGCATGTACTTGCAGATGGCCAGGTACTGCGTGACCATGGGTATTCTGGGAAATGAAGATGCAAATTCTCATTGTGCCGCCCTGAGTATGCTCACACAGATGCTAGCACAATTGCCATAATGCTCTAGGACATTGTCAGATACACTGTTGCTTGCTGCCTAAATGTTAGCATACAGCATGACCAAGTATAAATTATTTTGTTTTTATGTCTGTGAGTATTTGCCTGCATGTATGTATGAATGCCAGGTGCCTATGGAGATCAAAAGAGGGCATCAGATTCCTAGGAATTTTAGAATTTACCTTTGACCTGTCTTTATAGTTAAAGTGTTGTATTGTATAAGTAATTTATAAAACCCCACTCTGACAAGTGTCTTCATTTGGAATCCTTATAGTTTATCTGATATTAATAAAGCTACTGATGGGTTTGTTCTTAAATTAATTACATCAGCATTTAAGACGGACTCACATCTTAGGTCAACTTGGCTTAGAACTCATGGTAAATCCCTGCCTCAGCCTCTACAGTGCTGGGTCACAAGCATTAGCCACCATGCCTAGCTCTTTCTTCTGCTACAGTTTATCTTTTTCTACTGAATCCCTCTCACTTGGTTTCTCTAGAGCAGTGTTTCTCAACCTATGAGCCACAGCCCCTTTGGGAGCATTGAGTGACCCTTTCACTGGGGTCACCTAAGACCATTGGAAAACAGATATGTACATTATGATTCAGAACAGTGGCAAAATTACAGTTATTAAGTAGCAAAGAATTTCTTTTCTTTCTTTTTTTTTTTTTTTTTGTTAGGGGGTCATCACAACAGGAGGAACTGTAGGCAGCATTAGGAAGGCTGAGGACCACTGGTCTAGGGATTTTCATGTGTGTCTGTTCATCACACTGCCTTCATGAGTTCACCTGATACTTCATAGGACTCTCCTAGTGATAGTCTCCTTACTAGAACTTCCTTTCCATCTTTGCTGTGCTCAGATGTTTTATTTTGACATAGACTAAAAAGTGTTATTGTATTATTTTTAATTATTTCTATTTTAATCAGTAGTACTTTCAGTGTATCATAAATGAATGCTCAACACTTAGGTTGGTGGCTGCTAAAACTTATAATTTAATGTAATGTGCCCAAGACAGCAAGGCTTAGGTGAAAGACATGGAGAGAGCACTAAGTTGAGATGGACATGTTCACACTGCAGCAGTCATAGGAGAAAACAGACGTAAGCCTCCTCTGGGGATGGCAAGTACAAATTACTTCAGGAACTGTGTCCATGAGGAAGGCAGTCAGCGACAGTGAGTGGCCTGTCAGCCTTCACATGGTTGGTGGTAGAGTGTTGTCCAGGGTGTGTCCTATGAGGATCTGTCACATTAGTTACAGGTATGTTCTGTCAGGCAAGCGGGCAGAGGCCAAGCTTGCTGCTTCATATCGTGTAACTCACAGACAGGACAGTGTATCCCTACCTACCCGTCGTGTACCACAGGGAGACTTTAGACCACACCAGCGTTCTGAGACAGAGAGATTCTAATCTGGGTTGAGAAGGAGAACTGGTTAAAGTGGCTTAGCATAAAGTATATTGTTTATGGAGGATGATACCAAGTTAGATAAAGGTCACTTGATAAAGGGCTTGCTAAGTGATGTATCCTTTATTTCTGCTTCACTGAGTGAAATGTCCTTGGGTAAAATGATGCCATATTCATAACTAACTGTAGTGAATAAAGCTTGTTCTTTTGAGTCTCTGGAATGCTTTTGTCAGGTGGAAGGAAACCTAGACCTGTGTGAACCGAGTTGTCAGTCCAGGTCATTTGTAATATACCGATCTGAAACATTTCTAGGTCTCTGATATAGAAGAGCTGACCTCACCACAGTGTCTCGCTGGCCTTCCTCCATTTTCAAGGTGTTTAGTGGGAGTAATAATGAAGTCTGCGGATGTGGTCAGGTAATTCTCTTCTCTCCCTTTCTATACTTGTTCCCAGTGCCTTGTGCTCCATTACCTTTTACTCTTAGTTTTCAAAGGTATTTTTACCCCCTTGAGAAAATATTCCATAGAATTTTTCATTTTATGAGTGGTGGAAAATGTTAACATTAAACTTTCATAAAGATGACCTTGACTTTCTATAAACTGTTACATTCATTTAAATAATTCTAGCTATGTTTATCACAACTAAATTCTGGTAGAAGGGGAAAATGTGTGTACAAAAATGTTTCTTGCTGGGTGGTGGTGGCACAGGTCTTTAATCCCTGCACTCGCAGCAAAGACAGGTAGATCTCTGTGAATTCGAGGCCAGCCTGGTCTCCAGAGCAGGTTCCAGGACAGCCAAGCTACACAGAGAAAACCTATCTCAAAAAACAAACAATCAAACAAAAAACAAAACAAAAAACTTCTTACTTTGTGTTCTAGTTTGCTTCCTTGCTGCTTTGATAAAACACTAAGCAAAGTCAATTTGAGGAGGAAAGTATTTATTTAGCTTTCAGGTTATATAGTCTGTCATGGAGAAAAGGCAAAACAGCAACTGAAAACAGAGGCATTTAGGTGCACTGTTTACTGGCTTGTTCTCTGGCTTGTTCAACTTGCTTGCCCATGTACCTCAGGATCATCTGTCCAAGGGTGGCACCTCCCACAGTGGGCTTGGCCCTCCAACATCAATCTTAATCAACAATATATACCCTAGACATGCCCACAGGTCAGTCTGGTGGAGGTATTTTCTCAATTGAGGTTTTGTCTTTCCAGCTGATTCAAGTTTGTGCTAAGTTGACAAAAGCTAAGTAGCAAAATTCAGCCATTGTACTTTTGACTTATGTTGTTGTAATTATTTAAAAAACGCCCGCTGGTCAAGCTATCTCAGCTGCCTAGCTCAGCTGCCATGTGTGGCCAGAGGCCACGTGTGCACCGCAGCTAGAAACGGCCAGCCAGAAACACCAGCCCTGCCACCCACGAGACACCAGTGTGGGAGATGGCTCTGCCATCTACGTGGGCCCAGTAAGAAAATGAGACTCTAATGCTTAAAGATTAACCAAAGGCTTTATATGTTTGGTAATGCCCAATAACAATATGCCCACAAAGAGAGTTGTTTCCCAATTAGCTAGAAATCATGCTTTCCTCTGAAGCTTCATAAACAGGCCTCCGTTTGTATCTTTTCCAGCATCCTTGTCATCCCACAACAGCTCAGTATGCTCTGAATGCTCAGTGGCCTCTCTAGCCAGTCTAATGGAGGCAGCCGTAGACTTGCCCAGAAGCCAGTCTAATGGAGGCAGTTCTCAATTGAAGTTCCCTCTTCATGGGTGACTTGAGTTTGCTTCAACATAACATGAATGTAACCAGCACACTGTATTTTCAGAAGACTGCAGATGAAACATCAGTGCAGTGTTTGTTCAACATTCGGCTCTAACTTGGCTCCACAGCCTGTTTATCCCTTATCTGGGATTCTAGGGGACTGACGATACAGAGGGATTTGTTTTTCAGACTTTGAACGCATGTGACACTATATAGTGTAGCTGCATTCTGTGAAATTGTGTCATTTTGAGAGCTGTGGCTTGCCTTTCAGGAGCATACTAAATATCTCTTATATACATTTGAATTATAGAAAGTAGCCAGTGTTTTTCAAAGGCCATAGTTTTCCTGTTCTTTTTTTTATGCACACCATGTGGTTTTAACGTTTCATCTGCAGGAACTGACATATAATATACATAGGGGATGACCTCAGGCAGTTTCCCATGCTATCTGAAGAGTGGTGGTTATGATTGTGGGTGAACCTCGTCCATGTTTAATTTTCTATAAAGTATTAGGATATGGAATAATTTCAGATGTTTGCTGATTTTATAGGTCATTTTTGGATGAACTGAAAGCATGTGTAACTTCTGGTGACATTGAAGGCATTGTGTGCCTCACCGCTGTTCTGCATATTATTTTGGTTATTAACAAAGGTTGGTTACGTTATTTCTCCTTCATCTGGTGCATTACTGATAATGTCCTTGTCTGCTCTTCATGTTAGAGATGTTTGGGAGTTTGGCCTCTGTTTCACCTCCCCTCTGCCAGGATAGGCTTCTCACAGCCTTTTTGGCCTTGTTCCCCAGTGCTGTCTGAGCACAGTGTGGTCCACTGGGCCTCTCTCTGCATGAGCTTACCTGTTCTCCTCCTGTCTACCTCACTCTTATGAACTGTTGGGTGTACATAACTATCACTCTGTACTTCAGGATTGGATCCCTCCCTTCTTCCTTTCTCCCCTCTTTACCTTTTTCCTTTCCTCCTTTCCTTCGTTAACCTTTCCTCTCCCCCTTGCCTTCCGTAGGCTAGATGTGTGCTCTGTCACTGAGCTCTGGTACCAGCTCCCCTTTTAATTTTGAGATTGGGTCTGACTAACTTATCTAGGCTGGCCTTGAACTCACTTTAACCCAGGCAGGCCTTGAACTTCGTGTTTTTCTGCCTTAGCCTTGCTAGTAGCTGGGATTACAGGTTTGGCCTACGAGGCCCAGTTCCAAATTGAATTGCTATTGGTTTTGCTCAGTATTACCAAATTGAATTGCTATTGATTATTGCCCAGAGGTCTGCAGGCCCAGCTACTTAGGAAACTGACACAGGAAATTTGGGGCAACATTATTGAAATCCAGTCTAAAAATAATTCTAAAATGTGTTTTTTAAAACAATGGACATGTTGGCTTTATGCCTCTTGAATACTTAACCATTAGAAGTAGTACTGGAAAAATAATTGGTAATACTTGTAACATGTCAGCCTCAGTGTGAGGTACAGTGACATCCTGATTGGCTGACTGTACTCAATACCTGTAACATGTCAGCCTCAGTGTGAGGTACAGTGATATCCTGATTGGCTGACTGTACTCAATACCTGTAACATGTCAGCCCCAGTGTGAGGTACAGTGACATCCTGATTGGCTGACTGTACTCAGGGTTTCATATGTTTGGTAAAGTTTTACTAATGTTAATTAAAATGTCTTTCAACTCTTAATACTTTACAGGCGAAGGTATCTCCTATGCCATGAGCTGGGATGCTTGCCACATCTGGAAAGATTTACAGTGGCTGAATACCTTTCACCCATATGTCTGAGACAAGAATTGTTTCAGATTTGGAAGTTTGTAGTAGCTTTTTTTTTTTTTTTCAATGCAAAATATACTGGTTGAAAATCCTTAAATTGGAATTTTAAAATCTGAAATACTTCAAAATCTGAAATCTAAGTAGAACAAAAAAAGTCTCGAATTTTCAGATGTGGCAGATGGCATATTTTGGAGTTAGGGTGTTCAGTCTATTATGTTTCTTAATAGTTTGTTAGATGCAGTTTGGGCACCAAAGAGGCTTGTCTGAGGGGCTTCCCCTGACTGAGATGCGCAGAGCACCTGTGTTCTGAGGGGCAAAGGACATGCCGTGAGGAGGTGTAAACATGGATGCCGGGTGCTGAGCACCCGTCAGTTATATAAACAGTGAGTGAATGTGATGTGCGCTGGTTTTCATTCCTCTCCGGTAACTGCATCATCACTCACAGCAGACGTACTCTCATGGCCTCTCTGTGGAAGTCAGCCAGGGTTAACTTGTAAAACAAACAGAACCCACAGAACTGATCCCATGTGCATAGCCAAGTATATGTATGCTACTGATGCTGAGACCTCTGTCTTTTTCAATGCCATCTCCTTACAGGTAAACATGTAAGTGCAAAGGTGAAGGAGGTTGCAGCAAGTGTGAACAGAAAGCTGAAGACCTTTATGGAGATCACGCTGGAAGAGGATAGCCTTGAAAGGTAACTGTGAGACTTTCTCCGCTGAAAACTAGCTGCGTTTGGGATTGCTCTTTTATTCAGTTCATTGGAGCCGGGTGATGAGAAGCTGGGTATGGGATGCAGATTATAGTAGTTTGCGTGAGTTTGGCCCCCATAGTTCATGTGTTTGAATGCTTGCAGCTCACTTGATAGAACTGTTTGGAAAGAGTTAAGAGGCGTGGCCTTGTTGGCGGAGGTGTGCCACTGTCTGTGAATTTTCCTCCTTGTCTTCAGTGTCTTTGGTGCCTCAAAATAGTAATTATAAAAGTCTTTCACTTTCTTAGATTTATTTCAAAGTTTTTTTTGTTATGTTTTTGAGGCTATTGTGAATAGATTTGTTTTCAGTTTTTTTTCTTGGTATGCTTGTAGTTGATATACAGGAAGGCTAATGATCTTTGTGTATCAATCTGTATCCCACTGCTATGCAGAATATATTTATTAGCTGTAGGAGTTTTGTGGTATACTTTTTAGGATCTTTTATATAGAGAACCATATCATCTACAAAAATGGATATTTTGACTTCTTTTTTTCCCTATTTGTATCCCCTCTATCTTATTTGTCTTATTGCTCTAGCTAAGACTTCAAGTGCTGTACAGAACAAGAACTAAGAGTGAACATCTGCCTTGTTCCTGATTTTAGTAGAAACGTTCTGAATTTCTCTCCATTTAGTGTAATGTTGTCTGTGGTTTATCTAATTTAGATATGCCCCTCTCTGCCTCGTATCCCTAGAGTCTTCAAGACTTTTTATCATGGATGGATCTTGGATTTTGTTAAAGATCTTTTCTGTACTCAATGAAATGGCCATGTGATTGGGTTTATTTATGTGGATTGAATTTACTGATTTGTATATGTTGACTTGTTTCTGCAACTCCAGCGTGATGCTGACTTGATCATGATTAGTAATCTTTTTGATATGTTTTTGAATTAAATTTGTAAATATTTTATTGAGAATTTTTGCATCCATATTTATCAGAGTGATTGACCTGTACTTTTTCTTTTTGTTGGATCTTTGTCTGGTTTTGGAATCAAGGTAATACTGGCTCCATAAAAATGAATTTATTTTCTTTATTTTGATTTAATTTTGGTAGGTGATGTATATGTTGCAGTTTAATCCATTTCTTTTAGATGTCCTAGTTTAATTGATTATAGGCTTTTAAAATATATCTTTAATGTTCTCTTGAATTTTCTTGGTTTCTGCTGTAATGCTTCCCTTTTCAACTGGTTATATTAATTTGGATTCTTTTTCTCTGTTTTGGTTAGTTTGGCTAAAGCTAATCTTATTAATCTTTTTAAAGAGCCAACTCATTTTATTGTTTTGTCTGGTTTTTCTTCTTCTTCCTCCTCTCTTTTTTTTTTTTAAACTAGGTTTCATTCTGTAGTTCTGGTTGGCCTGGAACTCACTATGTAGACCATGTTGGTGTTGAATTCAGAGATCCACCTGCTTCTGCCTCTGTGCTGAAATTAAAGCTGTGTTCCACAACTTCTGGCCTGACTTTTAATACTGTCTTTGAGCCATTGTTTGTTCTTGTTTTTCTAAGGCCTTCAGGTACCACATTAATTTATTAGCGTGAAATCAAATCTCTCTGTCTCCCTCTCTCCCTTCCTCTCCCCCCTCTCTCCTTCTTCCCCTTTTCTCCTTCCCTTCCTCTCTCTCTCTCTCTCTCCTTCTTCCCCTTTTCTCCTTTCTTCTCTCCCTCTCTCTTCCTTCTCCCTCTCCCATTTCTCTCTCCTCTCATTCATAGGTCTTAGTGTGATGTGACTTTCCTCTTAGGACTGCCTTCATTGTGTTCTATAGATTGGGTATATTGTTTTTTATTTTCATTCAGGTCTAGTACTTTTTAATTTTCCTTGGTTTCTCCCTTGACCCAATTTTCAGTCAGTAATGTATTTAGCGCCCACAAGTTCATGCACGCTCTGTAGTTTCTATAGCTGTTGATAGCCAGCTTTATTTCTTTGTGATCACAGAATACAAGATGTTCTCTTCATTTTCCCAAATTTGTTGAGATTTGCTTTGTGTCCTAATATGTGGTTAGTTTTAGAGAAAGTTCTATGGGCTGCTAAAAAGAAAGTGCAGTTTTTAGTGATTAGGTAAAATATTCTGTAGATGACTAGACTATTAAATCTATTTGATTTAAGATGTCAGCCAATGTGGTAGTGCAGGCCTTTAATCCTAGCTCTCAAGATGCACGAGCAGGTGGCTCTCTGATTCTGAGACTAGGCTGGTGTACATAGTGAGTTCTAGGACACCCAGGACTATAGAGAGAGATACCATGTAGAGAGGTCCAAAACAAGACAAAAAAAAAAAAAAAACAAAGAAAACTAACAACAACAACAACAACAACAACAACAACAACAAAAACAGTTGGGCATTGAAGTCACCCACTATCATTGTACTGGGATCAATCTGTGGTTTTAAATACAGCAGTGCTGCTTCTGCTGCTGCTTCTGCTGCTGCTTCTCCTTCTTCTCTTCCTCCTCCTCCTTCCTTCTTCTTTCCTCTTATCTTTCTTTTTTCTTTTTCCTCTTCCTCCTTTCTTCTCTTTAATGAAAGTTGATACTCCTATGTTTAGCATGTATTTATAATTGTATCCTCTTGGGGCCTTTTTCCTTTAATGAATGTGAAATATCCTTTCCTTCCTGTTTTTTTTCTGATTAGTTTTGCCTGAAGCATATTTTGACAGGTATTAGAATCGCTCCTCCTGCTTGTTTGTTTCATTTGCTTGGAATGCCTTTTTCAAGCCTTTAATTCTAACGTGGTGTCTGTCATTGATGCTGAAGTGTTTTTCTTAGAGGTCGAAAAAAGATGAATCGTGTTCTCTAATCTGTTAATTTATATTTATATCTATTTAGTAATTGGTAGTGTTGATACTAAGGGTTATTATTGGATATTGTAGGGATGTTTTCTTAAACCTCTTTTGATTAACCATTCTGAGTTTTATATTCCATGTGCCCTCCTGGGTATGTTTAACTTTCTTCTCAGACTGAGGTATTTTGCAGTGTCCTGGCTCAGTGGACATGTGCGCCTTAAATCTTCTTTTACCAAGGTAGAGTTTGCTTTCCCTTTGCATAGTCATCTGGAGTTGGCATCTGTGGTTTACAGAACATCATTCTAGGCACTTCTCTCTTTTAATGTCCCCACTAAAAAGCCAGGTGTTATTCTGCTGCACATGCCGTTAGATGTGAGTTGGTCTTTAACTCTTGCAGCTTCCAGTGTCCTTTCTGTGCACTCAGTGTTTGTATTACTATGTAATGTGGGGGAGTTTTTCTGATCCTATTTGGTGTTCTGTATGCCTTTAACACCTAAGTAAGATCTCTTTCCGTAAATTTGATAAATTTTATTTTATGATTTTGTTAAAAATGTTTTCTGTGCCCTTCTATACACATGCTTTATAGGTTTAGACGTTAAAGTTTCCCAGAAGTCCTGCATGTTCTATTCCTGAGTTTCTCAATGTAACCCTGTCCATTCTGTAGACCAGGGTGGCCTCAAACTCAAGAGATCTGCCTGCCTCTGTTTCCTGAGTGCTGGGATTAAAGGTGTGTGTTACTACAACTGCCTTGAGATTAAGCATATTTTTAATGAATAATTCACTTTATCTGACTTCTCTTCAGCTTCTGTCTTCCACTTTCTCAATGCTATTGGTGAGACTTTTCCTCTTTACTTTTTGTTTGACAGTGTGTTTCATTTTGCGTCTTACTTTTTAACTTTTCTTCAGTGATTCTCTTTAGAAAATTCCACTTTGTATCTCAAAAGTTTTTTCATTATTTTATTCAGCTGTTTACGCCTTCACAGCCTTCATTTAGCCATTTGCTCATAAAGCCTTGAATTTCTTGAACATACTTTTACTTCCTATTTTGCAATTACTGTCTTATGCATTAGCTGTGTTGCTTTTCTCAGGGAACATTACGAGGAATGTGCTAAAGTCTGGAGATGTTTTGCTTGTTCATGTTGCCTGTGCTTTTGGAATGGGACCTTGGCATCTGGGGTTGGGTTTCTTTACAAAGTTTTTAGAGTTTTGTTCATCATTATATCAACTTGTCAGGTTGTGGATCAGCTGAATGTTGTTTGGCATTCAGTCTTGAGGCCACTCTGTATTGATGTGTGACTGGAGTATGAGAAGTGGTCCTGGCTTACCTTGGTATAGGTACAGCTTCTGTACCTAGGAGTAAACCTCCACAGGTTTAGACTCTTGCAGCTGATCTTCAGAACTCTGTGGGTTCTTGATTGGTTCTTTGATTAGCAGTATTTGGGGCCACATTGGCAGTTATGGCAGTGCTCTCGGGGGCAGAGTGCAGGACTTTATACTGTCCTAAGGTAGGTGGCCTGGAGGCCAGTCTTGGGGGACTTATCTCTGGTCAGGGGCACAGAACTCTATATGATCCCAGGGCATCTGTGTCAATAGGGTCAATAGGCTGGCTGATTGGCTCTGAGCATCATTACCTCGAATTCTGGTCAGATTTCTCACTGTGCCAGATAGTTATGTGGACAAGTGGAATGGATTTGGAAGACCTACCTGAATTCTTGTTCAGTTTCCACATGTGTGTCATGCTTGGTATGATGGCTTGAAAGGCAAGTAGGCAGACAGAATGGAATGTCTGTTTAGAGTATTAGTTATGGGCTGGAGAGATGGCTCCATGGTTGTATCCATCTTGGTTCTCTAAAGAGACAGACTAGAATGAATGTATATTAGAAAGGGATTCATTAGACTGGCTTATAGGATATGGTCTGAGTAGTCCTGCAATGGCTGTCTCATTAGTTGCTTAAACCACAAGGCTGGATGACTCAGGAGAACCAATCTGGTGCTGGCATCTTGGAAGATTCTGAGACAGCAGCTGGTCTTTCGTCTGTGTTGGAATCCTAAAGAAGTGGGATTTAATACTGGCAGCAACAGTGTAGATAAAATTATCATTAAGAGTGAGGGCATGCAACTGAAAAACAAAGTCTACTTCTTCCATGTCCTTTTGTGTAAGCTGTCTCCAGAAGGTGTGACCTCCCATTTAGGTGGATATTCCTACTTCAAGTAATCTGACTAAGTGGCTTGGGTTTTAGATCATTCTAGTTTGTCGTCAAGTTGAAAACCAAGAGCCATCTCAGCAATGAAGAGCACTGGTTGTTCTTTCAGGGGCCTGACATTGATTGTCATCACCCACGTGGCCCCTTACAGCTGCCTGTAATTCCAGTCCCAAGGAATCCGACACCCTCATCTGGGCTCTGCAAGCACTACATGATTGTTACAGACATGCATGTTATGCTAGAAATGCGTGCAGCCGAGACACCCATACACATAACATTAAACACCCATACACATAACATTAAACACCCATACACATAACATTAAACACCCATACACATAACATTAAACACCCATACACATAACATTAAACACCCATACACATAACATTAAACACCCATACACATAACATTAGACACCCATACACATAACATTAGACACCCATACACATAACATTAAACACCCATACACATAACATTAGACACCCATACACATAACATTAGACACCCATACACATAACATTAGACACCCATACACATAACATTAGACACCCATACACATAACATTAGACACCCATACACATAACATTAGACACCCATACACATAACATTAGACACCCATACACATAACATTAGACACCCATACACATAACATTAAACACCCATACACATAACATTAAACACCCATACACATAACATTAAACACCCATACACATAACATTAGACACCCATACACATAACATTAAAAATTAAGGGAAAAAAGGATCTTCAGCTCAGACTTTAATCAGGTCGATTGTTTTCTTAGTTGAAGGGATCTTTGTATATTTGAGTAGTGCCTCTTTATTATATACGTTTTATAACTATTTTCATCTAGTTGGTGGTTTATGTCTTTATTCTCTTGTTTGACATCAGTATCTCCCAAGCCCTACCCGCAGTTGACCCTAGGTCCATGTTGGAAGAACAGAAAATTTTAGTTTTAACAAGATCTAACCTGAGTTTTGATGTTGTATTTAGAAAATTATCTACATTCTTAAGTGTAAGAACATGGTCCAAGAATGGAGTCGTGTGAGGATTCTGAGTGCTTGTGAGAAAACTCCCAAGAAAGCCAAAACAACAGTCTTATGACCTCAGTTTCTTTAAATTGTTTTTGAAATGTTTTTGTGCTTCTCCCCAGTATAGCAGATAGAAAGAAGTGAGTTTACTTCACATTACTCATCATTGCTGACCAGTATTATTCAATTAAATGTTTAAACTATCCTTTATATGCCTCCATGGAAAAACATGTTCTTGCCACATGTGACTTGTTCTTGTAATCATATACAGCAACGGAATATCACAGAACCTTACCCTTTGTAAATGGGTGTTTAAATCTGCAGTGGCACCCTGCAATAATTTCTATAGGAGCTGTCCAACCATTTTTCTTAAATTTGAGTGGACCCCTGAAAGAGAGGGGAGAAACTGCCTCAGTGTTCCCATTACTGGGCCTGGGCATTCAGGCCTGGGCCTTCAGGCCGTCCTCCCGCAGCTGGAGGCAGAGAAGCGGTAGCCATAGTAGCTGAGTATGGTGGTGAAGGTGGATGATGGTTTTCATTTTCCTTGTTTTCTCGTCTGCAGTAAAGAGTCAGGACTGAATGCTGGGGAGGACAAGCCACAGTGTGCTTCAGTGTGCTATGGAGCTGATGAATAGACTTTAGAAAAGGGTAGTACTAAGAAAGTATTCTCCAGCTGGAAGCTGCCAGCTGAGCAGGTGTTACTGAGCCTGTGCCTGGATGTGAGTACCGGGGTCCCAGGGTATGGGCTCTGTAATAGGTGCTGAGCCAATTCACCTTTACCACTGTGAAATTGTTGTGCTCTGTCAGGCGTAGGCTGCTTTCAAGTGTGTCTGCTGCACACCATGTTTAAACTCTGCTCATTTGAGGAGAACTGAATCTGTGTCTTGTCTTTTTCTTTCAGATTCCTGTACGAGTTATCAATGAGAACTTTGGGACAATTTCTGAATTCATGACAAAACCACCATCTCTGGGCGTGTAAAAACAGAGAAAGAGTCATGAAAGTGAAATGTATGTATATCGTCCTTGTTTTTTTTTTTTTTTTCATCAGACTAAGCCTGGAGTCCTGAGTCTGTAAGGACCACAGTCAGGTCTGTTGGTACCCAAAGATGGAGACCAGTACACACAACACTGGTGTTCTACCATACACACTGTGCCTTTAACCAACTGGCAGAGTTGGAGAGTGCTAAAACCCATGTGAGAGAAAGGCCCAGCAGCTCACCACTCTTCCCCGGAAGACCTAGCAAAGCGCATGGGAACTGTGGCATGGACAACTCTTATGTTCCTTGGCCTATGACTTACCCATTATTTATTATTTGTTGTGAAATTCTCCTGGAACAGATTTCTCTTTGGCCTTTCAGCAGGGCTATCCTTAGCCCACACAGGACCTTTTTTCAAATGAGGAAAAGAATCACTTCATCAAACTATTTCACTGCCGTCTGTTGTGCAGTTGTAATAAATACAGAGAATATATAGCACTGATAAGAAGTGTCTGCTTACTCCATTGCCCAACTCTTACATCTGAGCTGTAACTACGTAACCTGCGTTTTAGCCCTACTCTAAAGGCAGCAGCCTCCTCCTACAAAAGGCATTCTCAGAGCCGAGAAGACTCCTCGTTTGAGTGTCACTGTGTACCATACACAGTCAGGGACAGAGCAGGCGTTAAGAAAAACAAAAACAAAACAAAAAACCCAAAACCCTACCAAAGTGGAAGTGAATTGAGGAAGCCTGGGTTAGGAGCGAGTTGCCACCTAGAAATGATTGTCATATCTCAAGCCACAGTGAAGTGTTGCTCAGTGAATGCACGTGCCCAGTTGCCTCTGTGTTCCCCTTGTAGGTCGATGGCAGAGGAACAGGCCATTTCCTGTATTGATTATTGAAGAGTAAGCAGAGAACTCAAGAGTTATAGGATTGCCCTGGTCCTGTATAAATGATGGATTAATGATACGAAAGAGAAAAAGGATCTTGTTTTAAAATGACATAATATGCAACCATGCCTATTAACATGAACAACAAGTCCATGTCCTTTGTTTAAAAATGCTAGGAGAAGCCATGGCCCCAGCACCATGGTAGAAGAATCTTCTGGGCCTCAGGGAAATACTAGGCTTCTTCTACAACACTTCTGTAGCCTATGTTACCCCCTCAGTACCCTTTCCTCAGTAAAGCCTGGCAAGTAGTGTAGAGAGCCCAGGGATGATTGACTACACTGGTGATGGACGAGGGCCTCAGCAGGGGGAAAGAGGAAAGGTAGCCAGATCAGGCTGAGGATTTGACATCACACAGGATTAGACTGTTGCAGAAGTTGACCCAGTTTGTCTTGCAGGCAGCTATAAAGACAAATGCAACAAGGATATGCGGGAAGTTGGCAAACTAACAGGGCTTGACTTTTAATGATATACCTCTGGATGTAATATGCTGCTGAGAGACCATTAGCATAATGAGGAGAATTTACATTGTGACACAGCGTGGCTTGCAACTTACTGAAGACCAAGAATAGTAACTAAACTGTTAGTTGCACTTTTGATAGCGTGACCAGATCATCAGTGAGGGAGAGATTCTCCAGGAAGTTGGCTTTGCGTTTATTGAGACAAGAAGAACAGCTACCACAAGAACACAAAACCTTCAGTGTGATGTGCTTCAGAGAAGACTCCAGGTCTCTTCTGGATGGAACACACATACAACAGAAGACCTGACTATTGACCAAATTACAGGGCTGGTTTTTTGGATTTGCTTGTAGCCAAGTAAACAAGAAGCCATTGATTACCCCCCAACTCTTAGGACTTTTAAAAATAATTGTAATTGGATTGTTTTAGTTCTCTCATTTTTGGGAAGTGGTCGTATTGAAGACATAGTTAAGATATCTGGTTCCTGAAAGTTAGATGTCAGATAATTTCAAAATTATAGCTAAAGTTTTTAAATGCTCTGCTTTTACATGGATGGATGAGGCCTACGGTATGTTCATTGTAATAGACAAAAAGGACCATCAGCAATGTCTTGTTTAATTTATGGACTAACTTGAGTGTATTTGTGGTCTGAGGTTTCCAAGACTGTTGAATGCTGGTCCCTAAAGGTCGCCTTTACCTCAGTCTGAGCACTCCCATGGATTGATTGGACCACAGTTACCCTTGGAAGAAGTAAGAAGATTAGATTTTAAAGCAATTTTCCCTGCATACTTGCTTATGGATGGTACAGTTTGGATAGGTAGTGTTATTCCTTGGTCAAAATATTTCAGTTAAATATTAAGAATAGATTAGAATTATTAGGCTTATTTTTTTTTTGCTATTAATCTTGTTACTAGAGTTATTATATAAAGATTGGGCTGATAAGATTAACTTTTTAAAATATTTCTGCTAAAGACAAAGCCTTTAACTGACCTGAGAAGTTAGTTATTTCTTTTCTTTCTTTCTTTTTTTTTTTTTTTTTTTTTTTTTTTTCATTACATCAAGTAACAATGTGTGGTACAGGTGTTTTCTCTTGGGCATAAATAAAAAAATTAAAAACCAAAACAAGCAAACACAAACAAGCAAAAACAAAAAAAAAATGTAAAAATGTAGATGGATTCATGCGACACATTGTGTTTAATGTCAACTAATATAAATTGTTAAGCTTGTAGCTACAAAGGATTTGATAATATATATGAAAATCTCTAGACACTGTTTTTGAAATACAACCTAGTTAATGCTGTTGCTTATCTGTTGGAGAACATCCAAATTTTATTACATTCCGAGCCTTTTATGCCGAAGATTTGGAATGAATGGAATTATTCAACATTCCCTCTCTCTTTGGAAAGAGAGAAGTATAAGTTTTAATGCAAATATCACTGTGACCTCCTACTGACAGGTCTGGTTTGTGCCAGATCACATTCAGGCACTTAGGGAGGAGCTCACAGGTTGATAACTTTGTAATGAGAGACATGGGAAATACAGTGTCTTCTTATAGTGTCTAGCACCAGTGCTTACATATTTAGATTATCAGAAGTCATTGATGGCTCAAGAAATGTTTGCATTAGACTTTAAAGCAGTACAGAAGGTATATTTTTTCTCTCATTGGACTTTTAAGGAAAATTTGATTGTTCTTTTATATAAAATTATATAAAATTCTTGTTGATAAAAATATTTCTTAAGAGTTTTGTAAATACTTTATAACGGTAAGCTTTTATTTGAAAATGTAAAGTACAAAATAAAGTGGACTTCGGCAATTCTAACTGAGTGCCAAGAATAATATTTAAAAGCAGGATGGCTGATGAATGCATTTATAGAATTGAATAGTGACATAGTGAAATGGTTCAGCAGCGTGCCTTTGCAGTCATTTTTTGCTATATTCCTGTAGCAGAATTATAAGCTTTCTCCTTGGCCCATGACGTAGCTAGTCTTGGGTTCTTGGCTACTTTAGCAGTGTCATGCATGGGTTCCATATCATACGTTAAATCCAGCCAAAAGGTGGTTGGTTATTCCATTTGTGCCACTATTGCAGCAGTATATCATGTGTGATAAAGGTGATTATCCTTCTCTGGTGGAGTGCACAGTACCTTCCAGAGTCATTTATGCTAGGAGTCAGTAGGGTGAAGCTTCTAGCTCAGTTCTCTGTGTTCAATGATACAAGTGTATTTATCAATAGGGCCTTACCATCAAGGTTGTGAAGAACAACTAGCTGCCTTGGCAATAGCTTGTGATGTTCGAGAGAGTCATGGGACCTCTTTCGCCAAGGACTCACCAAGATGTAACCCGCTCCTGGCACTGGACGTTTTCCTTGATGATATAAGATTTCTGGTTGGGTCGTTGTCTCCCCATTATGGAGGTCAGCTACACTTGACTTCCTTTTGTATGTGTTTATTTATTTAGAAAGCCTTTGCATTAGTAGATTTACATATGATTTTTAAAAGTGCCTTTGGCGTTAGTTTTCCCTCCTTTTCTCTCCCACCCCTCTCCCTATTTAATCCTCCTATTCTAGTTTTTCTCTTTATCATATTCAATTTTCCTTCCTTGAGAGATCTCCTCCCTCCAGTCCTTTTGGATAAAGCAGCACACAGCCTGCAGAATGGGGAAAAAGTCTTTACTAATTATATACCTCATGGAAGGTTAGTAACCAGAGTATGTAAAGAACTAAGAAAACTGAACATCAAGAAAGCATCCCAGGTAAAAATGGGATACAGAACTAAGCAGAGTGTTCTTAAAACATGGAATACAAATAGCTGAAAAAACAGTTAAAGAAGTGTCTAACATTCTTAACCATTAGAGAAACTTAAATTAAAACTGCTTAGAGATTTCATCTTATGTCAGAATGGCCAAGATCAGTAAAACAAATGACAACTCCTGCTGGAGGTGGAGTAAGGGGCACACTCCTTCGTTGCAGGTGGGAGTGCGACCATGGTGGAGTAAGGGCCACACTCCTTCATCGCAGGTGGGAGTGCGACCATGGTGGAGTAAGGGGCACACTCCTTCATCGCAGGTAGGAGTGCGACCATGTACAGCCATTGTGGAAATGAGTGTGGCAGTTCCTCAGGAAGGTGAAAACACATCTCACAAGATCCAGCTATACTATGGTTGAACATACACCCAAATGGTTCTACATCCTACTGTGGAGGTTGTTCATTCATGTTCAGTGCTGTCCCCGTGGTAATACCTAAAAACTGGGAACAGCCTAGATGTTCATCAACTGATTAATGGATAATCAAAATATGGTACATTTACACAATGGAACATTGTTCACCTGTTAAGAACAACAAAATTATGAAATTTGCAAGGAAATGGATGGAGCTATAAACAACAACAACAACAACAAAAAAATCATCCCAGCTGAGGTACAGAGACTCCAAAAAAAAAAAAAAAAAAAAAGACAAACGTGTGGTTTTTGTTATTTGTGGATGCTTTTCATCTTTTGATATATGAGCTACATTCAACTTACTTTTACTAAGTGGCTCAGCAGTTAAGAGCACTTGTTTTTCCAGAAGGCCTGAGTTTGTTTCCCTGAACCTACATTGGGTGGCTCTTAGCCACATATAACTCCAGGTCCAGGGGATTCTATGCCTTCTGGCCACTGAAGATACCTGCTTACATGCTATATGTAGACACCCACTTTAAAAAACAAATGTGTATGTATAAAAGTTTAAATGTTTCAGTTTCAATATTGCTGTTACATCTGAAGCAACCATGGTGATCTGTTTTACAAGAAAAAGTTTGTAGGAGCAAGGAGACCTCCACACATGCCTGCTAGTGTGCCCAGCAGTGAGAGTCTAGTCATCCGTGTAGGCCCAGGTACTGTGAGGAATGTAGAGTTCAGGAGACCTAGACACCTTTGTAGCTTTAATTTTTCTCAGTCCTGCTTTTAATAAGAGTTCTTACATGCTTTAATCTTCTCTCTAGCCCACCACCCACTAATGGTAGAGGAAAAGAAAGGTTATTATGGAAGAAGTGGACCTGTTTAGAAATTGTTCTTTGGAGCAAATCCCATCTGTGTTTTCAGGAAAGCAGCAGTTCAGTTCACAGGATCCAGCAGCGGCAGCTTGATCCACTTGCAAATACTTCACAAGTATACCAGCAGTCCAGTTCCGTAGAGTCAGAATCAGAATAGCAAACACGGTTCAGCAGCAGTAGCAAGACCCAGCAGAGACAGCCAGGCCTGAGCCAGATGGGCAAGAGTCAGCAGGAGGGATTAGCCCAGCAGGGATGCCAGAAGTTCTTGGCCAACGTTCCCTCAATGAAGCCAAGATCAGCCAAGACTTGAGACCAAGAGCAGTGTTGCAGAGCTAGCTATGCCAACAAGCCCCTCTCAGTCTGTTTAGTTCTGTTTATACTCCCTCAAACATCATGTGACCTCCATGGGTCTTGCCTCACCATGAGTCTTGCATCAGCATGTGAGTCTGTATCAGCTGACATCACTCTGCCAATCCGCCAGTCTGAGGAAGCAGCAAGAAGTTGCCAGCACACCACCAGAAGTGTTTTGGTGCCTTTCTATGGAGCTCATGACAAATGGAGCTCAACTACCCAGTGTTAGTAAGGCAGACCTACACATGTGTGTCATTAGGGAAGAATCCCTCATCGCATCCTTTCACAAACATCCTTTCACTTGTGTCCGCTTCAGGAAAACACCATCTGAGACAAATGACTTTCCAAAGAAGCCGGAAGTTTTCACTTCACACCCAAGACTGTTTTCATTCTGATTTAAAATTTTTGTATTCTGTCAGTTACTTCACATTCTCCCACAAAATGGATGTCTTGGTATGTGCATGCTGCTAGGTATGGGGTGGTGGCATTTTGGGGCTTTGGTTTGCATTGCCTAAAGCTTTAAAGCCCCTGCACCCCACACACCGGATGCCCTGTGACTTGTGTACACTTTCCAGCCATTCTGCTGACGGGTGGCTGCTTCAAGGCTCAGTTTCCAGTGCATCCTGCTGGATGTGGTGCAGTGACTTACTTGGTTTTGGTTTACACTGCCCAGTGCCTGCTACCAGGTATGGGTATGGGTGGCTACTCTCTGGGTTTGGCTTACACTACGTGACACACCCTTCTGGGTGTGGGTGGTGACTCAGGTGCCTCGGCTTTGCACTGCCTGATGTTTACTGTTGCCTTTTTTACCGGTCTTGAATCTTTGCAGGGAAATGGCTGCTCTGACCTCCGATCTATTTTTTATATACTTTATGTCTTGCTGTGTTGTCTGACTTTTTTACATGCTGCCTTGGTTCTATCTCACCGTTGTTTGTGTTCCTTGGGGGCCTCTTGTGAATCTTTGCTCTGGGGGTTTCTGAAATTGTTAGCCTCTGACTCCTTTTTATCCTGGAGCCCAATCCTGCTGCTCCTAGGCTCCTAAATCCAGAACAACATGGCACTGGTCTCTGTCTTATATTAGTGACTTCATGTGACTATCTGCCTGTCTTTACTGAATCATAAGAACAGTCACTGAAAAACAGGTTGATACTGAACATGTCTAGACAGACAGATAGGTGGGTGGATGGCAATTCAAGCAGACTTCATGAGCAGTTAAGACTGAGCCAAGCCCCTGGGATAGTCAGGTGTTCTCTGTAGGTCTCTGGTATACACATTAGGTAGTTATGTGATAGGTTGCTGGGTTGCTGTTGTCCATCACAATGCTATGTGTTCTCTTTGTGTGGTCCAGGTGATGATGTTACACATTTTTCTTTGTCTGGTGTGTTCTGTAAGTTCTCAGTCCTACTTTTCCTGGTATGTCATTAGTATTTCCCCGTGTTCATATGTTCCCAGTCTACTTCAATAAGTGGTTTCTGTGGTAGTTTTGAGAATCACCTCCATAGCCTCATGTGTTTGAATATTTGGTCTAAGTTAATGAAACTGTTTGGAGGAGGTGTTTCACTGGCAGGGTGGAGGGGTGTCAGGCTTTCAGGTTTCAAAAGCTCACGCCATTCCCAGTTAGCTGTCTCTCCTACTTTCAGGTCAATATGTGAGCTCCCTGTTTCAGCTAACATGGCTTTGGTGTGACATCATGGATTATAACCCTCCGAAACTAATCCCAATTAAACACTTTGTTCATAGTTTCCTTGGTCATAGTATCCTGTCATAGCAATAGAAAATGACTAAAATAGGTCATTATGGTATGATGCCACATAGAAGGTGTTTCTGTGTACATCCTGCGTCTGCATCTACTTTCAAGTTGGAGTCAAATGTTGCTTATACGATGGAATCGTGAAGGACAGGATAATCTGAAAAAACTGTTTCACACAACATGGAATAACTCGGAGCAGGGCACACAGCCTGGTCTCAACAGCATCCTTTCAGTCCTGTAAGAGTGAACTCTCATGGCACCGTGGTTACCTGTTTGGCTCCATAGGCCCCAACCCCTGCTTGTCTTGCAGTGACATGGCCACCCCATGCCACTGATGGGATAACAGAAAACAACTTCAGGTCTGGCCTAGTTCTGACTTTAGAACATATCCCAGCCATGTTTGGTTTTTGTTATTGTGCTTCTGGTACTCGGGCTTTGTTCTTTAACCACCAACTTGTAGGCATTGTTTTAGACTCGAATTTCTCTTCCTATAATTATGCTCATATAGTGTCAGTATCAGATTTTCAAAACCAGTGTAAGAATATACTCTAAACATGTCACTTATTCTATTAAAAAGCAAGCAAATCTAGATTGTTCTAGTGTTCCCTGTCTTAGATAAATGGAGCATACCAGCCACACCTCTTGTTGCGTGGTTTAGCTTCAGATTCCTGTATCTGGGAAGGGCTTTGCAGCAGGTAGAGCTCATGTGTGTGTGCCTGTGTATCCACTTCCTGTGCCATGGAGACTGTCTGTCAGGTGTCTAAGCAGGAGGACTATAGTGGGCAACCTCCTACACATTCCTCTATGCTTTTCTGGTCTATAGTTGGGTGGACTTCTGTAAGAGGTTGCCAGATAGGAAGACACCCCTGTAGTGCCCCCTTTCTACCCCCCATCTCCTTTTCCCTCCCTTCTCCATCCCTTCCCAGTTCAGGCTGTCCTTGAACTTACAATCTTGCCTCATTCTGAATGCTGGGGTTCCAGGTAGGCAGTCTGATGAATGGATTTCTGTCTCTGTCTATCATGGGGTGCAGTTCTGTCTGCCCATCAGCATATGAGAATGTCCTTTTCCTCAACCTTTCCAATCCTGTGATGCATTATCAACATTTTGGAGGGAAGTGAGGAAAAGTGCATTACCTAGTTTTAGTTTTAGCTTACGAGCCAGTTGGTTCTTTTCCTGAATACTCTGGATGGCTTTCCTCAACTTCACTGCTGATTTCTGAGTGGCTTGTGCTGTCCTGGAGTGGAGGTTTTACACTACATACCAAGTTTTTATTTTTCATTTTTAGAGAAATATTATGAGTCAATTTAGGAAAACATACTATTTTTCTACCATTATTCCTCAGTGCATATTAGTATAATGAGTTTCAGTGTCTTAGAATTCTTGATTTTAAATATAGCTATTTAAGTT
Organism: Arvicanthis niloticus; assembly: GCF_011762505.2. Classification (NCBI taxonomy): domain Eukaryota; kingdom Metazoa; phylum Chordata; class Mammalia; order Rodentia; family Muridae; genus Arvicanthis; species Arvicanthis niloticus. Next base: position 3,283,562 of record NC_133430.1, on the reverse strand, counting down.
ATGTATTTCCTACAGAAATAATATCAATAAAAGGGATGTACATCAACAACAAAACCATTCGATTAGCTTACATGATATGATCTGAGTAATCTAACAAGAGCTGTCTTCATGCTAGAAAGCTGGTAAGTGCTCAACCCTTGATACCTCAGCCATCCCAGTATGTTACTGGAGGATTGCTGGAGACTACTGGTCTTCAGTCCACATTGGAAGGCTAAAGGATCTGTGTTCTGGTATCAGTCAAGTCTGGTAGCAATACGGAGATGAACTCACGAGCAGAACAAGTAGGCAATCAAGCAAACAGCAAAAGCTTTTTCCTTGGCCTTGTTTATATCTGGCTACTGCTGGAAGGTGCTACCCACATGAAGGTGAGTCTCCCTGTGTCAGTTTTACCTAATCAAGAAAACCCCTCAGAATTGAGTGAGCCAGGGTTGTCAGCTACACTGGACCCATGGGGGAATCACAGACTAAACCATCAACCAAAGAGCATGCAGGGGCTGAACCTGTTCCCCCACTCATTCATAGCAAACGTGCAGTTTGGTCTTCATGTGGGTCCCCTAACAGTTGGAGCAGAGGCTGTCTCTGACTCTTGTTGCCTGCCATCAAATCCTCCTCTCCTTCCTGGACTGCCTAGTTGGGCTTCAGTGAGAAAGGAGGTGCTTATACCTACTTCAACTGGATCTCTCAGGGTGGGGTGCTGTAGTGGCATATTTTCCCCACTGGTTGAGAGGAGCTAAGGTGGGAGGAGTAAAAAGAGGAAGAGAAGGAGTAAGGAGAGGAGGAGCTAGGGGAGAGAGGATGAGAGTGGGGAACATGGCAGCGGACATGCTCATGTCTCTAGCAGTCAAAGGTAGTTGATATATCTAGGTTGGGTATTGGGTTACACCTCTGATTGTGTGGGCATCTTGTTATTGAGCATTACCAAACTTATAAAACCTTTGGATAATTTAAGCATTAGAGTCTCATTTCTACCAGGTTCTGCATGGATGGCGGGATGGTCTGGGCTCAGACCAGCCTTGTGGAGACAACGTAGAAGATTGGCAGAGCCATCTCCCACGCTGGTGTCTCCAGGGTGGCAGGGCCAGTGTCTCTGGCCACCTGAGCTGAGTGGAGGCTAAAGTATGATGCCGATACCGCTAGTGGCCACAGCATAGCCTAGTCGGGAAGATGGCGGCTGATTAAGAACAAGCCAGATTGAGTGCTGCCATTTTAAATATTAACAGTAACAGGGTGTTGCCCTAGGGGCCCTTCCCCTTCTTTGAGGAGAACGGAAGGTGGTAATTGGGGAAGGATTTGTAAGGGTGGGACTGGGAGGAGAGGAGGGAGGGGCACCTTGGCCAGGATGTAAAGTGAATAAATAAAATTTTAAAAAGAAATGAAAATTCCTTGTAGCCATGTCTAGACGTAACCTGATCTTGATAATCTCTGGTGGGAAGTGTGAGGTCAGTAGACTACACTTAAGGGCAGGGGATGAAAGTGGGTGGCATGCTGGTCGGTGGTGGCGCACGCCTTTAATCCCAGCACTTGGGAGGCAGAGGCAGGTGGATTTCTGAGTTCGAGGCCAGCCTGGTCTACAGAGTGAGTTCCAGGACAGCCAGGGCTACACAGAGAAACCCCATCTCGAAAAACCAAAAAAAAAAAAAAAAAAAAAAAAAAGAAAAAAAAAAGTGGGTGGCGGACTTGTGCCAAATGTAAGCTTGAGAATCCAACCGTCATGAAGTCACATCATATCTCTACTTCCAGATGCTTGGATGGCAATTGCTGCCTAGTCCCAGCAGTGAAAACACGACATTACTGTGTTTAATACTGGCTCACAGTTCCTCAGAACATGGCTAGACCATGTTATCTGTAGTCTGTTGTTGGGAAGTAGACCCTGAAAGGTAGCCTTGTCCCTGGTTGAGCTAAGGCTAGAAGCCCCAGAGACCCTGAAGGGATGGTAGGAGCTTTGCCTGCTCTTGGGCACCAGGCCCCTATCACTAGCCACAGACTCCTCACATATTTGTGGCCATCAGTCATGTAAGGGCAACACCCCAAGCCTTTTAACATTTAGATGAAGGAAAGGATGTGACCTGTGGTCACATAGGCTCAAAACAGATTGATTCCAGTTCTTATGAGGTACCTGGAGGGCTTAGCCAATAAGCTTTCCTTCCCAGACATTTTTCCCAGCAAAAGGTATTTAATCTCAGGCCTACCCTGAGAAGTGGGGTATGGTTTTACACATCTACTTTCCACCATGACAACTTTAAGACCATGGACGGCCTCTTTTCATCGGGAGCTGTTGTGGGGAGCCACAGAGAAGGCCTTTGCTTGGGAACCCCACAGCCCTAGCCTCTTCACAGGCCCCAGGGACCCCTGAGCCAGCTCTGGCTGTCCCTTGCTTTCCCACCCCCTGAGCTGTGTCCCAGGCTTCCCTACAGCCCAGCACATGCCTGGCAACCCTACAGTCTGTTACTGGAACCTATACATACAAAGAAGGTGCAAGAATACCTTTTCGGGATGGAACTGGTTCCAAATTTAGCACACTCGTTATGGAAGGAAGATGGGAGAATGTGGATTGCTTCTTGGGTAAACACAGAAATCATCTTAAAATAAAATTAGACCTTTAAGTGTCTGCTTTATCTTCTAAATGTTTTGTGTTTAATATTTAAACAAACATTAAAAACTTTAAAAACTCAGGTGTGAAGAATAGCATAAAATTTGAGGATTTTTTTGTTGTTGCATGCGTGTGCGTGTGTGTGTGTGTGTGTGTGTGTGTGTGTGTGTGTGTGTGTGTGTTTTAATTGTTTCTGCTTGAGACAGGATCTCATTGTATCCTAAGGTGGTCTTGAACTTATGGTAATCCTCCTGTTACGGGCTGTCAATTGCTGGGATTACAGGTACAAGCCACCATATTAGTTTGCAAAGACTTTCTAAGGACACATTCGTCTCTCCTAGGCTCTTGGGAACACCAGGTACAATGTACTCCAGGAGATGGCTGGATACTCCTGCTGCTTACAAGACCACATGCCACAGCAACAAAACCTGCTTTTTGACAGGGATCCACTGAGAAACCAGGCTCATGCCATTTGTAGTAGAAGTTCTGTAGTTTGGAGGACCTTGAAACTTTAGGAATGGGCCATTATCATGTGAGCATGTTGGTAGTTCACAACATGTGGGCCTCGAAACATTGTCTGTTGTTAGCCTGTTTCAGAACAGACCTGTACCTGGTGCTATGTCCTTAAGTGGTGAAGCCTGTGGGCTAGAAAAGACTGAGCAGCTGGACATAGCATCCTTCTGAGATACTCAGGCTCTAGGCATATTGCTGGGCTCCAGTTGTGCCTCTGCTTTGTATTTTTGATGTTCTGGCTTCAAAAGTAAATCTGATTTCATGTTTGATCGATATTGCTGGCATTCATACTTGTCATCTTATTTATTGCTTCCCCCCCTTCATCATAAATATTAGGTTAATCCATGTGGATCTCCTTTAGATCAGAATTGGCATATGGCAGAAGTTCCACAGGGATCAGTCTAATATGTATGATTGTGACAGAGACTGGCAGCTATCTTTGGCACTGTACAAGTTAATCTTGACTGTCAACCTGACAGGACCTAGAATTACCTTGGAGACAAATCTCTGGGCATGCTTCTGAGCAGTTTTCTCTACATGTGTGCTAGGGTTTGGGACTGTATCAAAAGGAAGTGGGCTGGACATTTAGCATTTAGTGTTCTCTTCTTCCTGACTATAGATACAATGTGACCAGCTTTATCGTGTTCTTGCTGCCATGCCTTTCTCACTATCCTGGACAACCCCTTGAACTTTCTTACATTGCTTGGGTCTAGTGTTTTATCAAAGCGGTAAGAAATCTAGTATGGTCATATGTGTATCTTTAAAACCCTACAGTTTCCACCTTCCCTTTACAGAGACAACAACAGACATTTGAAATAGGCCCACGAGATCTGAAGAAACAAAATGTACAAGAGAACCCTCTTCATGCCCCCTGGGGTGGTACCTTCCTGACTTTACCTGTTTCCTTCTGCACACAAGAGTGGGAAGCTGGAAATCAGAGCTGCCGGTTCACCAGGGTGGAGGGCTGGCAGCACTTGGTTCTGGTCACCCAGAGCAGTAAGTTGCCTCAGTGTTCCACGGGTAGATTTGTATTGCACATGAAAATCAAGAAAATAAATCCCTAGTTTGTTTAAACTGCCTTGGGTGAGTGTTGTATGAACTCCAAATCAGGAGTGCTTGACAGGTTGAATTATCCTTGCACTCCCAGGAAAAATACTTTACTCAACAGTGCTTTTATGTGAGGCAGCTTTCCTTTTCAGATGTGCAGGAAAAGCATATCTCAACAAGAGATTGTTTTGAGCAGCCTCATTAAACTTCCTTCTTGTCTTTATTTTTTTTCACCGTAATATTTTACAGCCAATCTCAGGCTTTGCACAATTTGCCTCATAAATTCTCTGAATGTGTTTCTAATCGTTACACTATCTTAAATAAAATAAGACAATGATTACACTTAAAAGTTTGTCCCAAGCATGGTGTTACATGCTTGTAACGTCAGTAGTTGGTAGGCTGGGATAGGAGGGTAAGCCTGGGCTTAGCTCAAAACACTTTCTTCTGGACAGCAAGATGTCTCAGCAGTTAAAGCTCTTGGCACAGAACAGTGACAAGTTGAGTTTGATCCCTGTGATCCACACACAGATGGTAGTGAACCAACTCCCAAAGTTCTCCTCTGACCTCCACACACATCTCATGTACATCAGACTCACACCATCAATAACAACAAACACCTTAAAATGAATTAAAATTCTAAAGTGTAAAATAAAGCTACTTAAAACAAACTCATTCTGTACCAGACTTAATTATGTTGATACTACTAAACTTACTAGCTGATAAATTTCGTTGACATCTACGATGATAAGACAGCTTTTATCTGAAAATACATTTTCACAGTGGTTTGTTTGAATCTGGTTTCAAACTAATTAATTCATATGTTCTTTAACACTCTCAATATATAACAAGTTCTTCCCTCTCTCCCACATGAATCTTTTGAAGAGACTGGGTGACTTGAGACATTCTGTACATTTGCCATGCATTTCAATTCATGTTTGTCTATCTCCCATTTCTCCTTTAGATGAGGAGAGGCTAGTTAAGACTCATGTTCCTTAGAAACACTGAGGGCTCCCTGTTGTGTTGTGGGCATTGCAGGTGCTTTAACTTTTCTCGTGAATGATCAAGAGTCTTAATGATTATTATCTGCTGTCTTAGTTAGGGTTTTACTGCTGTGAGCAGAGACCATGACCAAGGCAACTCTTAGAAGGACAACATTTAGTTGGGGCTGATTTACAGGTTCAGAAGTTCAGTCCATTATCATCAAGGTGGGAACATGGCTGCATCCAGGCAGGCGTGGTGCAGGAGGATCGGAGAATTCTATATCTTTATCTGAAGGCTGCTGGCAGAATACTGACTTCCAGGCAGCTAGGATGAGGGTATTGTGTTAAATCCCACACCCACAGTGACACACCAACTCCAACAGGGCCACGCCTCCTGATAGTGCCACTCCCTGGGCCAAGTATATACAAACCACCACGTCTACACTGTTTTTAATTTGCTCAGAGTTTTATACAATGCATTCTGATTGTACTCATGCCCTCCCATGACTCCTCCCAGATTCTCCCCCCACCTTCCTACCCGCCAGGCAGACTTCATCTTTGTTCTCTCCCTCCTCTAATTCTTTTTCTTTAAAGCCATTACGTCCAATTTGTACAGGCTAACCATTCCTGGGTGTGAGGCATGCCCTGGAGTCGTGCTTGATATATCAGATAGAAGAGAAATGAATTTCTCTTCTTCTAGCAGCAATCAGATATCAGTAGCTCCTCAGCTAGCAGTGAAGCTTTGGCCCCCAAGTTCTTTCTCCTGGCTGGGATTTTGACGGTCTTGAGCTTGTGCGTGCTGTCATAGTTGCTGTGAGTTACATGTTTACCTTTCCTGTTGTTTCTAGAAAACAGTTGAAATAATACACTACCTTCAGCTCTTATAAATTTTTTGGCCCCTTTTCTGCATAGATTCCTCAGCCTTGGGGGAAACATCCAGTTCAGGGCTAGGCACTCTAAAATCTCCTTTTCTCTGCACAATGAATCTACAACCCTGAGATTAAGAGCCTCACGATCTACCGACCGAGCTAGTCGTGAGCTCTTTGTGTTAGTTGTGATCTACTGCAAGAAGAAGCTTTGTTGATGAGGGTTGAGCAGCATATGGTCTAAAAATATGAGTTCTTGCAAGGATTTGCATGTAATCCTGCTCAGGGCCCATGCAAATCTTCTCTGTCATTACAGTTTTGGTATATGTTCTGCCAAAGCAAGCACGTCTACATTATTTTATACTGAGATAAGAAATGGCAATTTTCTAGACCCATCATTCTTTTGTATTGATCACATGCACTTTTATTATAAAGAAAATTTTGCTTCGAAAATCATTTACTGACCCAACCAAATATCTAATGCAGCAAGGTCGAGAAAAATGCTTAGGCTTCTCCACTGACCAGCTTTTAGAAGAATGACTTGCTGCCAGAATTCCTTCGTCATCAGGGATGTTTCTGAATATCATTATGTGTAAATCTCTGTTCTCTCTCTCTCTCCTTCTCTTGAATTTTTTTTTTTTTTAACAGAGGGTTTCTCTGTGTAGCCCTGGCTGTCCTGGAACTCACTCTATAGACCAGGCTGGCCTTGAACTCAGAGCTGCCTCCCTCTACCTTTCCAGTGCTGGGATTAAAGGCGTGTGCCATGACCACCTGGGGTGTGTCTATATTACTGAAATATTTTGTTACACTGTGGCCATTATTCTTTTTGATGCGCAAGTTTTTTCATCCTTGACTTACAGGAGCTTCCTCGGGTTTATTGTTATTTTGTTTTGAGACAGAGATTCACTTTTGATCCTTCTGCCTTTGTGACCAAGTGTTGAGTCACAGGTGTGTACCACCATGGCTGAGTAAGCCACAGATTTGGTCCTGTGACCCTTTGACAGGCCCTCTCCCCTTCTCCTGACAATGTATCCATGCCTGGTTTCTGTGCAATGACCATTGAGATACCCTTTGGTATGTAAGACCAAACCTAAATCCATACCCTGGTTTAGTCTTTTATTAGTGGTTAAAGCTCCAGACTTTCAGAGACTTACTTCTCATCTTTTAAACTAGAGTTACTACTGCCTGTCTCACACTGTCCAAGATGCCCACTAATAATGTACAGATTAGTTGTGCGAGTGAGTGTGTGGACCTGGATACTGGAGTGGCACACGGGGAAGTTAATACTCTAATATGGGGACAGAGAACATGGTACTCAGACTGGGGATTTCTGTTTCTGCTCCAAAGTCACTTGATTCTCAGATGTCCTGCCAAGAACCAGCCTCAGCTAGGTCCAGGTTCCTGAGAGAGGGTTGTCTGGGAGAGGGGCGAAACAAATGACATGAAGTCAAATCATGTGTCCAAGCTGGTGGCTGAGCTGGGTTTCTAGATTATTCTCCCTCTGTGTGTTCTGCTCTGCTCCAGGCAGTTTTTTTTTTTTTTCTTGATATTCTAAAAACTCTCTGGTTGAGACAGCTCTCTCTGCTAGTAAAAATCCCAAAAGCTCTCTGGATAGCTCATGGTTTTCTGATCAAAGTCTGAAAAGCCTCTATGAAAAAAATTCTTGGATCTTCCGATCAAGTCGAAAATCCTGTTAGAAAAAAAAATTCTAGAAGTAATTCTTTGGTTTTCCGATCAAAATCAGAAAGCCAGGAAAAATTCTAAAAGAGCTGTGTTCGCTCTTCAGACAGCCTTCTCCTTCTCCCGATAGCTGCTAGAAAACATTCTAAAAGAACAATGTCCGCTCTCTAAGTAATTTTGGGGATTTCTGACCTAACCCTAACCAAGTCAGAAATGCTGTTAGAAAAAATTCTTCAAGAGCTGTTTTCTCTCTCCAAGGATCTGTAGACAGCTCAGCTCTTGCTAGGAAACACATTTGAAGAACTGCTATTGCTGTCTGCTTGCCTGTCTCATGCAGACCCCAAAGCCCAGTTTCTTTATATACATGTCAATTTAGCTATTTATTCCAGGTTCCCTTTTGATTGTGCTATGAATCAGTGACCTTTGACCCTAGCCCCGTAATTCTTAGGAGGCAGCAAACACATTTTTGCAAAAGAACTCAGAGATCTGCCTGCCTCTGTTAAGCACAGATCAGCTGGGTGGGACCCCATCTTGAAATTGTCACTTCCACCACACTTGGGTCTGGACTTGGCTTTGTCCCAGGCTAACCCTTGACCTCAGGAATCGGCCTGCATTAATTTGTATCTTGCCTGTCTTTGTATCTTTCTGACTAGCTGACTCATGGTGTAGCTGTTTCTGTTCTTTAGATCTGTGAAGCCCCTTAAACAATTCATATTGCATCCTTATATTTTTGTATAGTTGAGAGATTATATATTTTTGAGCTCATGTTTTTAAGAGTTCTTTTCTACAGCCTTAAGGGCTGTCCTGAAAGTCCCAGCATTTACCATTTTGCTGAGACATTAGCCACACTCTTGCCTCCTGAACTCATGCTATTTCAGATTATCATGGCATCATTCACAGAGAGAACGACTCTGAGGAACGTGAAAATATGTACATTATCATACAGACAAGCTTTATGCCCATGGCAGCCATTGTATTGACACTTGTAGTGGCCCATGTTCACTGGCTCTGTCCCCACCAAGGCCATGCCAGACTCAGCAAGGACAGTAGATACTTACAGTTCAAATTAGGTTGAACTCTGGTGATACACATCCTTTGACACATGGTTTAGGACTTAGGCCCAGTTCTCCATAGCCTAGACTCTGCTCCATTGTCAGAAATGCAGATCTCTCCAAAGAGCTCAGTAGTTTAATTAATGAAGACACTCAAGTGTCCTTTACAATCCTCAGTCCGAAAGGCAAACTGTAAATTAGGCCCTCCCAATTGCTAATGAAAACAGAAAGGCTCCCTACAGGAACACCAGTGAATCGAACACAGTACAGCAAAGTGAGGGCTGAATGTGCACACCTGAGCACATTCAGATTTCGGGCTGCCCAGGGCAAAACTGGAGAGTCTGAGACAAACATAATCCCAGGCAGGCCAGACTCTTGGCTCGGTGTGCAATAGGGGTACAGGAGACAGCCCTGGCTGGGCAGTTAGCTGGTGACAGAAGAGTGTTCAGGGTGTGAACATTCCCAGGTGTTAGTTCTTTGTTTCATTAGACCACAAATGACAAGCTTATAGGAACTGTTTCATACCATTTGTTGGGTGTGGCTGCCTTAGGGATGGGATTGGTGGTGAGTCAGACTGATGGGTGTTGCTTTAGGTGTTCTCTCCCCTGAGCCTTCTCTTTTGGAAGATGTGAGCCTACGAACCCCTCCTGACACCAAGTGTTCCAGCATCCAGCCTCGGATGTCTCAGTCAGTCAGTCAGTCAGTCAGTCAGTCAGTCAGTCAGTGCATTGGCTGACCCTTTTTCTGAAGAAGGTTGAATACTCTCTGAGGAGCTGGCTTTAGGAGTTTTGTTGGTGTGAAGAGACAGGGTCTGTCTGTGTTTCCCAGGCTAGTCTTGAACTATTGGTTCAACTGACCCTCCTGCCTCAGCCTTTCAGGCATCGGGGCAGATTCTATCATTTCCTGGCTAAGGGACCTGAAAATATGGTTGAGGACTCAGGTCTTAAGGCCACAAGCACACCAGCTTGGCTTGGATGTACAAAATTATAAACTTACAAAACTATAATTTTTAATATTTGAATTAGTATTAAATATTTAAAAATATACATAAATAAAATATTTGAATAAAATATCTTAATATTTGAATTTTATTACCTGGCTGGTGCTTCAGAGGGTTATGGATTTTTTTTATTATTATGAATAACTTCTTGTTTACTGGTAAGAGGTTTGTGACAATACCTCCCACCCCTTACAGGGGCTGCCAGGTTTCTCAGTCAGGCGACTAAAAAGACCAGCAACTGCAGACCTTATTAGAAGGCTGTTCCATAGAGTCCAGGAAATGGTGCAAACAGGGACCAGAGCCATGAACATTGTGCTGGCTAAATTTATGTTCACTTGACACAAACTGTAGTCATCTGAGAGGAGGAAGCCTCAACTGAGAGACTGCCTCAGGCCTATATGGGCCAGCCTATAGGGCATTTTCCTAATTAGTGATTGAATGAGGAGAGCCCAGCCCACTGTGGATGCTGCTATTCCTGGGCTGGTGGTCTCCAGTTCTATAAGAAAGCAGGCTGAGCAAGCCATGGGGAAGCAAGCCAATAAGCTCCTCCATGGTCTCTGCATCAGCTCCTGCCTCCAGGTTCCTGCCCTGTGTGAGTTCCTGTCCTGCCGTCTTTTGGTGATGAACAGCAGTGTGGAAGTGTAAGCTGAATAAACTCTTTCCTCCCCAACCTGCTTGTTGGTCATGGTGTTTCACTGCAGCAGTTGTGACGCCAATTAAGACAAACACTAAGGACTGAATCTTGGTGCTGTAGCTACGTGACCACATCAGCCTCGTCCTTCCTAACTCTGTCCACTCACGCTCACATTTCAGGGAGGCAGTCTGTTTAGAGATGCATTGGGGTGTAAGCCTTGCTCACAACACTCTACAGACAAGAGTTCAAGATGAGAAATGCTAAAGGAAAACCAGAGTTCACTTGGCTACGGCATGGGGAAGGTCTGTGTAGACAACACCATGGCCAACACTTTCATCTCCACTACCACCTTTGACCACCACCCCATCATTACCACAGTCATTGTCCCCACCATCCCTTACACAGCCACCACCTCTATGGTCTACACTATCCAACTACTGTTACAACCATCATCACTGCCACCATCACTCTATATCCACCACTACCACTGTTACCTCCACTGTACCCATTATCACTGTAGCCTTTGTCATTGTGGCTGTCACTGTCACCACCATTACCATACCAGGCCAATAATTTCTACCACTTAATCCCATCACCACCAAGCCAACATTACCACCTCCATCATTACCACTGTTATTGACATACTTCCATCAATGTGTGTGTTGCCCCTGGAAGACAAGAGCACCAGATACACGTGGAGCTGGAGTTACAGGAAGTTGTGAGCCTTGACAACTCAATTCAGGTCTTTTGCAAAAGCAGTTATGTGCTTTCAACCATGGAGCCATCTCTCCAGCCTTGTGGTATTTTAAAAGACAAAATCAGAGGCGTGACAATACCATTTCAAACGATTTTGAGTTCTTGCTAAACATCACCATAATTCGGGTCAACTTTTATGTAATCCAGAGCACTTGACATGTGCAGTGAAATCACTGATAACCACAAGGTTACAGAACAGGCATGTGAGCCTTGTGACTGGGAGTAGACAGGACCTGTGAGGGAGCTATGTGGACTAGGGCCGGAATCCTCAGTTTAAGATTAGGATTTCAGATGATATGGATGTGCTGTCATCATGGGGAAAGAAAGATCTTGCTGACCCCAGAGATAGCATGTTATGGCCCAGGTGATTATCAGGAGACATGATAATATCTGACAAAAGCAACCAAACAACCCAAGAGAAGAAGAGTTTCAGGTTGTAGTCCATCACAGTGGGAAAGCCTTGCTATTCCTAACAACCTCCTTCTTCCCTGTTTGTCTTCTATATTCTCTCTCTCTCTCTCTCTCTCTCTCTCTCTCTCTCTCCCTCTCCCTCTCTCTCTCTTCTCTCTCTCCCTCACCCTCTCTTATCTGTCTGTTTGTCTCTTTCTTATTAGGGTTTTTTTTTCTATCTGACCTCATCAAAACTCAGATCCCAGAACAGGAGAAGCAGGTGGCACTGGCCACGACCTTCTGTTCTAGCTATAAGGCTTTACACTTCTTTCTCAGCCTTTATTATTTTTCCTGTGGTATAGGTGTGTGTATTAGCTGAGCGTGCATATGATGCGAGTGTATTTGTGTGCATGTATAGCATGGTGTAGAGGTCAGAGGCCATGCTTGGCTGTCAGTCCTTGACTTAGACTTTGAGACACAGTTTTCCTTTTGTTGTTTTTTTATAGCATATACCAGGCTAGCTGGCCCACAAACTTGCTTCCAGGTTCCTGGCTTCTTATTAAAAGGATTGAAATAATGGATCACACAGATTTGCAAAAGTAGCAAGGTAATTTTATTTACAGTGAGGCACCAGTACAGAATAGAGGGTTCTACTGGATTGACAGCGGGCTGTGAGGGAGGGCACTTGGGTCCTGACTATTGTTTGGGGCTTTCTTTTGTGGAGTCAAGAGGAGGAGGAATCTGTGGGGGTCCAGTGAGAGTGTTTGTCTGTGTTGATCAATAGACAAGATCTTATAATCATTTTCCATATAGCTTGTGCCCCTCCCCATAATTTATATGATTTTAATTATATGCTGTAGGCCGCCAACCTTATGTGGCTGAATAAAACGGCACCGCAGAGTTGACACGGCTGACTAAAACAATGCTGCGCTGCTTCAACTCTGCGGGCCAAGGGCGCACATTTGCGCGCGCCAGTCACTCTGAGGTGGCAATCCAAGATGGCGCCTGCCTAGGCTCTGGTAGGAACTACCAGAGGCCTGCGCATGCGCAGTTCAATTTGGCTCCATCCCCTCCCAAATGGGGCATGCAAATGAGGTACCACCAGGGTACCACGAACCTGACCAATCACTCCCTCCCGGGCGGGGTATGCTAATGAGCATGCTAATGAGGCATTGCAAATTGACCAATCGGACACCTCCATGCGCTTTGCCACGCCCAGGGCTGGGGGTATATAAGCAGCCCGTTCTGGGCATTCGAGGCAGTCTCTCCCAAGAAATCTAAAAGAGGGGAACCAAAAGGACCCAGGAAGTCACTCCCGGCCTGGAACACTGGTTCCTTCCTGTCTGGACCAGAGCACTGAGCAGATCTTGGGTAGCAGCTCTGTCCCCAACCTCCAAGAACCCAGAGGAAGCAGAGATCCCAGGCACTCTAACTTGGACAGTGTCTTAGAAACTAGTTCTCAGATCTGAGGCCTGGATCAGACCTCTGCCAGGTCTGCTGTTGTGTGGACCCCGGATTCCACTTGAGACATACTGGAAGATCCACTCAACCCAGAGCCACAGAGGAACAACTGAACTCAGAGTGTCAGACAACATATCCTGAGATATTCTAGAGGAGACACTGCACCCAGAACAGCAGACACCTAGCTGGACTACTACCTTGGAGGCACCATATCCTGAGGCATTCTAGAGGTACCACTGTAATCAGTGCAGCTGGAAAAGATCACAGAGACATCTGGACCCCTAGGAGATCAGACACAAGCTAGATAACAGGAAAGACAGGCTTCAGTCAGAGACAGCAAGTACAGGCAGCACTAGAGTTAACCAGATGGCAAAAGGCAAGAGCAAGAATGTAAGCAACAGAAACCAAAGTTACATGGCATCATCAGAACCCAGCTCCCCCATCAGAGCAAGCCCTGAACACCCCATCACATCAGAAAAGCAGGAATCAGAATTAAAATCACTTCTCATGATGATGATAGAGGGCTTTAAGAAAGACATAAATAACACTCTCAAAGAACTTAAGGAGAGCACTGGTAGACAGATAGAAACCCTTAAAGAGGAAACACAAAAATCCCTTAAGGAATTGCAAGAAAATGCAACCAAATGGGAAAAGGAATTAAACAGAACCATGCAGGATCTAAAAATGGAAGTAGAAACAATAAAGAAATCACAAAGGGACAATACCCTGGAGATAGAAAACCTAAAAAAAAGATCAGGAGTCATAGACACAAGTATCACCAACAGAATACAAGAGATGGAAGAGAGAATCTCATGTGCAGAAGATACCATGGAAAACATTGACACAACTGTCAAAGAAATGCAAAATACAAAAAGCTACTAACCCAAAATATACAAGAAATCCAAGACACAATGAGAAGGCCAAACCTAAGGATAATAGGTATAGATGAGGGGGAAGACTCCCAACTAAAAGGACCAGTAAATATCCTCAACAAAATTATAGAGGAAAACTTTCCTAACCTAAAGAAAGAGATGTCCATAAATATACAAGAAGCTTACAGAACTCCAAATAGTTTAGACCAGAAAAGAAATACTTCCCGCCATATAATAGTCAAAACATCAAATGTACAAAACAAAGGAAAAATACTAAAAGCAGTAAGGGAAAAAGGCAAAGTAACATATAAAGGCAGACCCATAATAATTACACCAGACTTCTCACTAGAGACCATAAAAGCCAGAAGATCCTGGACCGATATCATACAGAACCTAAGAGAACACAAATGCCAGCCCAGACTATTATACCCAGCAAAACTCTCAATCATTATTGATGGAGAAACCAAAATATTCCATGACAAATCCAAATTTACACAGTATCTCAACACAAATCCAGCACTTCAAAGAATAATTGGTGGGAAACTCCAACACAAGGAGGGAAACTACAACCTAGAAAAAGCAAGAAAGTAATCTTCCAAAACCCCCAAAAGAAGATAGTTACACAAACATATCTCCAGGGATGTTAGCCCAAAAGCTTGGATTAGCGAAGACTCAACCCACAGACCACATGAAGCTCATGAAGAAGGAAGACCAAGAGGGGATGCCTCAGTTCTACTTAGAACGAGAAACAAAAATGCTCAAGGGAGCAAATAGGGAAACAAAACATGGAACAGAAACTGAAGGAGGGGCCATCAGGAGACCATTCCACCTGGGTATTCACCCCATGTACAGCCACCTAAGCTAAACACTGTTGTGGATGGCTGGAAGTGCATAATGTGAGGAACATGATATAGCTGTCTCCTTAGAGGTCAGCCAAAGACTAACACACTCAGAGGACGATGCTCACAACTAACCACTGATATGATCAGGGGTTTCCCAATGGAGAACTTAGTGTGAGGACTGAAGGAGCAGAAAGGGTTATTGACCCCAGGTGGAAAGCAACAATACCAAACAACCAGAGCCCCCCAGGGTCTAAACCACCAGCCTGGGAACACATAGGGAGGGACCCAAGACTCCAGAGGTATATGTAGGGGAGGATGGCCTTGTCGGACATAGGTGGGAGAGGAGTTTCTTGGTCCCATAAAAAAAAAATGAACACACAGTGGGGGGGGGGAATGTGAGGGCGGGGAGGGGGATAGTGAGGGGGGTAGGTGCAGTCACTGCCTCATAGAAGCATGAGGAAGGGGATGGGATAGGAGGTTTCTGGGTGGTGGGAGGAAGTAGGGTAAGGGGATAAAATCTGAAACGTAAATACTACAACCAATTTTAACAAGAAAAAAAAAAGTCGTCAGAACCAACATCTTTAAAAAAAAATGTCAGGCCCCTGGGGGTGGGAAATTTTTTTTCTTGGTACTAAAACTTGTTCTGAGAATTGTATATTGCAGAATACACAGCCTTGGTGTATCTACTCATCAAGCATACTGAGCAGACCTGCCCAAACCTCTGATGTCCTGGAATTCCATCTGGATTCAGTGAAGACACAGTGTCAGAGGCTTATCAACTTACTCTTCCCCCTACTCCTCTTCTAAAATCTCAACGCCCTTAATCAGCTTGAAGAAGTTAAAGAAGAGTCAGTGCCCCTATTCCCTGAGCTTGGGGACTAATGTGGTTAATAATGGTCTGTCTTTCTAGGGAAAAGTAGTGGTTTTGTTGGAACAGGGGGGATTATCTAGGACTTATTTCATAGCCATAACCTATTGGTAGAAATCTGTATAATTATTATCAAGATGAAGTTATAATTTCTTAAATGTTACAAAATTTACTTTGATTTCAAATTTAAGGTTTTCATTGGTATGAGCCTCTTATTAATATAAAAATGAGATGAATATCGATACTCTCATGGGCATTGTGCCTGTATAACACATTTAGGAATACAAGGCCTAGACCCAACCCTTTTTTAACTTTTTTAACTGATTTGGGACGGTTAACCTATGAGTTAAGGGACTATAGCAAATTCATGGTTTTGAGTTTATTGTTAGGGTGTTTTCCATATTTTATTTAGAAATAGCTGAGAGGAGTGAACAGACAACAGTCCAGGTTACCTTACATGGATAGTTGGTTTTCAAAACATCAGAAGTCCATAGAACTGATGCTACAAATATTTATATATTAATGTTCATTTTGATTAGAGACCTGTCTGCTCCTGACAGCTTCCTGTCGTGGATTCTAAGAAGAAATTGAGCATCCTTGGAGATACTCCAGTTGTGTGGTGACAGCCACTAGGCAAGAATTAATTGCCTCTCTCCATCTACAGACAAATTACTGTCCAGAAAAGGACACACATGCAGAATAGTCGACTGATTATATCTGCCTAGACAGAGTAATCAGCCCTTAATAATCCTGCATCACTAAGGTCTGTCAGATGATTCTGGGCCAGAAGGCTAAAGATTTGATGCTCCAACGTTCGGTAGTATAGGGGTTTTTCAGGCGTTCAGCGGTCTCTATAAATTGGCTAAGTTTTAGAAGCTATGCTTAGTGCTTCCCATAACTTCAGTTAACTCAGTCATTCTGGATTTCTGATGGGGTTGAAGACCTATAGTCTCATAACCAATCCTGGCTATTTACTTTGAAAGAAAAGATCTGAGTAGATGGTTTTCAGCTGACATTCATTCTAAAGCCAAAAAGCCAGGATCAAAAGTAAGTGTTTTAGTTAGAAGAGATGACAGAGGTTCTGGTTAGTCAACAGAATGATGGACTGGGTATTAGGACTATCTTGTACCTCACTGGTACAATTAGGAATAAGTATGCTCTAATTGTATTTTGAGAGAAAAGTTCTACTTTAACAGGAAGAGTGATATGTAGGAGGAGCTAAGTGGGAAGGAGTACTGACAGGAAGAGATAGAACAAGGAGAGAAGATGAAGAGGAGAAGCTAGGTGATGAGAGAGAGAAAGAGAGAGGGGGCATGGAGGCAGATGTTCACAGGTCTCCACCAGTCAAAGATAGTTTTTATATCTAGGTTGGGTATTGGGTTACGCTTCTGATTGAGCATTACCAAACTTATAAATCCTTTGATTAACATTTAAAAAAAATCATATAAAAGCAGAAAGGAAAGGGGTGCATGGGACGGGGTGTTCTAGGGAGGGGAAATGTGGAAAGGGGATGGCATCTTAAATGTAAATAAAATATAAAAGAAAAAAAAAAAGAAAAAAAAAGAAATCTAAAAGAGCGCTTCCACAATAAAGGCTGTTGAGAAGGATCCGATTTGTCGCGTCTTCCTTGCTGGACAAGCGGGGCGTGACAATATGCATACTCAATTACTCATATAGTGTAATAAATAGATTCTTCCTAAAAGTTCACTTGAGAACACAGTTTTCATTGTTTTGCCCTATTGCACATGTACCCCAAACCAATTCAGACTGCCCCTCCAGAATATATTGGGAATACATTTGGGTATAAACTGTCCGAGTTTGATGGTTGGTAAGGGGAGGAGAATCTTAACCCGTTGTTCAGAGCCTGTTGAGGTTGCTAGCTTATTGTTCTCAGAGAGGGACGTGTGTGCATAGTTTGGGAAAATAAAAAACTCAGCAGCGGTGCAGGCTGCTAAGTGCACTGTTAGAACAGGAATGTGTGCACGACCTAAACCAAGTACAGTTCCAGGTTAGTAAGTTGTTCCCTTTGCATGACTGCCTCACTTCTGGTGATTCTCCTATCTTTCTGTAGGAGCAGCCTTACAGACTTGAGCTGCTATGCCTAGCTTTACCTGGGTTCTGGGAATCAAACCCCACACTTACATGGAAGTGCTTTGCGTACTAAGCTGCCACCTCCCCAGACCCTGTGCTGTTTCTGTTGTGATCCTTGCAGTCCCTCCCACGCCCATGCCCGTTTCTCTTTTCCTCTCAGGCATTTTCTTCTGCCTTCAAGTTGACACAGAGCTCTAAAGTTCAGACCGTTGCCATGAGATAGGACCTTGCTCAGGAAAGAGTTAAGCAGCAAGTCAAATAATGACAGGACAAATAATCCCGGCCTAGAATCTGTCGAACAATAAACAAAGCTAGATGAGGAGAGAGATACCACAGCCCAAAGCAAACAGTGCTCCAGGATGTAGGCCCAGGAAGCCCAGGTAAACTCCTCTGGGTCTTCCTGGTGCCCTACTTAGCTGCCTATGGTTGTGACAGATGGTGTGGGCTCTACAAGTCCCTGGGTCATTGCAGGTATGATCAGATCTGGCTTGGCAGAGAGGTGACCCTTCTACATTGGAGGTGTAGCCCCCCTCACTAAGGTTGGGTGCAAGGTTACTTAGCTGTTCCTCTGTGCTGGAGAAACTGAATTAGGGCAAACTGATAAAGCCTTCTGAAAACGCACTGAACAGCCCTCAACGTCTGAATACCACTGTCATGAAGAACCTAACCTGTGTGTTTTCTTTCCCTGTTGTTCTTGTCCCCAGGTTCATGACATGACTGTTAGGATCTTGGAGGACATATCAGTCCACCCAGGCTGTCCTGTGCTACTCCATCTACCCTTCACTCCCCCCACCCCCCACCCCTGTGCTCACTCATGTTTCTGCATCTGGGATCAAGGATATTCTAGACAAGCTGAGGCATGATGCTCAAAGCAGTTCTTGGAGTCTGCAAGAGAATCAGTCAAATTGATGTCTGCTTAAGGGTCTTACACTGGGGTTAGAATGTTCTAACCGCTAATGCATAGATAGTCTAGGCTACTGAAAACTGCAAGCAGAGCCAACGAAGATGGTTAACTTTATTAGGCTTACCATCCATCCTTCTTCCTAACCAGATGGGCATTTTCAGGACCATTGGCGACATGGGGTAGAGGACCGTGTTGCTGTGAAGTGCTGTGGTGTTTCTTCTGGAGTACGGCTTTTTCTCCTAAGGTGAATTCTCACTTCCCCAGTTGGGGACACAAGGTCTGAAGGAGAGGCTGAAATAAAAGGTTTCAAAGGTGAATCGGGATAAGGCCCAACAAAGGTGTCAGAATAGATGCCAGCATCTTCAGGCCCAACACCTAGTTTTGTTAGGTGTAGATAGGCTGGACAGAAAGATAGCTCCCTCACTGCCACCCCAAGCCCCAGTCGGACCAAATAGAGGCAGTCTTTCTCTAAGGGACCTTGTGACAAGGGGTATTAAAGGGAGGGATTGAAGGAAGTGGGAGGGCTGGCCAGGCAGGGTAGGGGAAACTCATGAGGGTGGCTGGGCTCCTGCAGTGCCACAATGACATCAAATAGGGGAGGAAGTGGGCTGTTCCCTCACATGTAAGCATGCATACCTTGAGACTGTTACACTTAAAACAAACCCACTCATATACACACACAGCCTCCCACAGGCTTCGGATGCTAGGGGTCCCGCTCCACTGAATCCTGCCTTTGTATAGACAAAGGTCTTTCAGAAAGTGGCCTGAGAACCTGCACTTTGATCCCTCAGCACTGGCCATTCCGGCGATAAATTGAACTGTGAACATGGAAGGCACCCAGGTGAACAAGTCTGAGATTCGGACTTGACCACATCATGGGGTTCACTCCACGGTCACCCTGGCTCCTTTTGTACTGTTTGAGGACTCCCATCTGGATCTCCCAATCCATCAGCGTCCTCTTTAGACCCTGCACGAAGTTTTCCTCTCAGGCCTAACTGCCTACCATCGGATGCAGCTCCCAGTGGATTTATGTATGCCTGCAGACCCCAACAGCTGCCACCACTTACTGCGGACAGTACAACTGAATAAGGGTGAATTTGGTGTTTCAGCAGCACAACCACACCTCCAAGTGTCCTCTCTCCACAAACTCATCTCGACACTGCAGAGTGACCCTCGAAGGACCCAGGCAGAAGGGATCACAGCTTGCGAGACTGAAGCCTGCTTCTCGGGAGCGAGCACCTCCAGCCCATCCCCGCGAGGTGGGCGTGCCTGAGCGTGCATGGCTGGCAGAGGGCGTGGTCATGGGCGGGGCCGGCGGCGGGGTGGGGCCGGCGGCGCTGTCCGGTGCTGAAGCTCGGCCGGCGCCGCCGCAGGAGCGCTGAAAGCGCCGCAAGAGGAGCTGGCGCCGCCTGGCTAAGTCCCTATCGGTCCTCGCTCCCGCGCGGCCATGGACTGAGCGCCAACCGGCTGCGGGGATGGGGCCGCCGCTCCCGCTTTTGCTGCTGCTGCTGCTGCCGCCGCCTCTGCCTCGCGCTCTGCCTGCCCCCGCGTCTGCCCGCGGCCGGCAGCTCCCGGGGCGCCTGGGTGAGTGAGGGGCGCAGGGATGGGAGCAGGCGCTGGGTTCTGTGTGCCCGTGCGCAGCCGCAGGGCCCGCGGGCCCCGCCGTGCGTCTTCCGGTCCTCGCCTGCTACGTGGGGCGGGTCTCGGCCCCCCCCCCCGCCGCCTCAGTTTCCCTCCCCGATGACCGACCCCACCCCCTTTGGCTATGGGCTCCTGCGTCAGGGATTAGGGACCTGGGGCAGCTCAACCATACGATTGCCCACGCCCCGCGTGTTTGTGCACCCCCGAGTGTCCACGCTTTGCGCGTGCCCCAAGTCTCTATGAGCCCTGCCTGCTCTCGTGTTCCCTACGTGTGTCCGTGCGCTCCGCGTGCTACCTGAAGGGCCAGGACGTGGCTTAGTGAGTGGCTGGGCCCTTCCATGGAGGCTGTCCTCTCCTGCTACCCTGCGCTGCCTTTTTCCTCTCACGAGGCAAATCCTCGGTCTGCCGGTGAAGTCTGGACGACATTTTCCTTTCCTGACACGCGGAAGGAAAAGGAAAGGCGACAGGGAGGGAGGGCGGAACTGGTGGCCTTTCTGACATGGCACCTCCCTCCTGCTAATCTTGTCTGTTAAGGAGATTTGCCACAAAACCAATGTTTGTAAGAGGCTTTGGGGCCAGAATTACCACACATATCGGACTAGAATAATCAGTGTTTGAGGAGAGAGTGTGCATGCCTGTGGATGGTAGGCAGTGAGGGGAGAGTTACAGCCTTGGCCGGAGCTCCCCTCAGGCTCCACACCTTCTTCCTCCCGCCTCTGGTCTTCAAAGGTGTTTCAACTCAAAACTCAAAGAAAGGGACTGCAGGGAAGGAGGCAGCTTAGCCTTCCCAACCCTTTGGCTGGCTTAGTTAGGGCTGGTTCCCAAGGCTCTCCTGGCTTCCTCATCTCTCCACACTGAGGGTCTAGTTCAGTTTGCAGGAAATACTTAGGATGGAAAGGAGGCCCTTGCCTACAACCTGAGACTCCTTGAACAGGTTTTTTTTTTTTTCCGTTCTACTTTCCCCATGACCAGCTCACAGGCCCCTTATTCCTTAATAAGTGGCTAAATGTGTCCTTCTCTCAGTAGGGGTGTGTGTGTTCTGGGGGTGGGTAAAGCTTTTCCCCTGTTCACCCCAGATGAACCCAGAAGACTAAGATATACATCAATTTTCTCTCTATTCCTTTCTTACTGGCTAGAAACTGGCCTGTCACTTCATGGGAGAGCTGATTGCCCAGATAGCCAGATGTCACCCTTCACATGCACAAGACTGGAAACAGGTCAGGGAGAAGCAGGACAGCAGAGGTGGACCTGCCTTGTGACAGCTCCTCCTGAGCTGCTTTCCAAGGTAGTTGACGGCTCATAGCATTTTACCAAAACCACAAAGAAAGGGGAAGAAGGTTGGGGGTGAGAGACTGGCAAAGGTAACCCAAAGATAGGAATGTCTGGGAATAAGTCATCCTGGACACCTGCCTAACACAACAGTGTTCTCTTGACAACAACCAAAGTTGAGCCATGTCATCAAAAGGTGTGACTTGCATTGCTGATCCATCGTAAACATGGCAGAAGTATTGTCTGATGGCTCAGCCAGGAGGGTCAGGTTAGTGACTTGTCTATCTTGGGGTAGGCATGCTGTCACTGACTGATATAATGTGTCATAAGCCAGTCTCAGGAATGTTTGTTTTGTGGGGCAATAGTACAGACCTAGGCTTTGTCAGGAATGCTTTGAAGGCAACATTTACAGCCCTCTGTTCCGATGCACTTGGACCTGGCTTCTGCCATATGCACCGATCCCAGCATCCCCTCCCCTTGTGCTGACTGCATGGCTCTCCCTGAGTGCTGCCACCCATTCATTGGACACCAGAGACTACATATGGCCAATAACTTTGTGAAAGGTAGCTGCTGCTATGCTCTTGTCTTGTAACAGCTCAACTCAAATAATTATACATAATCAAAGAAACAAAAGGAGAAATCTGGAAAAGCTGAGGCATCTGTTGTTTCTTTCTCTTATTTCCTTTCAGTGCTGGGGATTGAACCCATGGCTTTGTGCCTGCTAAGCAAGCCCTCTACCACTGAGCTACATCCCAAGCCCCAACACTTTTTTTTTTTTCATTTAGCTATTAACACTTACTCTTTGGTTGAGGCTTGCAGGACAGATGGTTGAAGGAGAGCCACACTTTGTTTGTTTGCTTGTTTTTCTTCATCTATTGCATTAAATACCCTTGTGGGTTAGAACCGGGGCTGGATGTTATCAGAATGGAAGGATTGATTCTTCCTACATGGGACACCTTGAGTGAGCAGGGCATACTTCCTATTTAAATGGTTCCGAAGCTGTCAGTGAGGCCATCATTGGTATCCCTGGGGTTGTCTCAGCTCTTTGAACCATTCAATGAGGTTGGATATTGCCTCCATCTTGCCTGGTTTCACACTACTCTCTATGGAACTTTGCACCCTGCACTGTGACACCCTTCCCGCACTCCACTTCTGCTGTATCTCTGGCAGGAAAGAATCCCTGATAGCCTGAATGATCTATGAGACTAGCCATTGCTTAATTGGAGGAGACAATCAATCTCATGATAGCCCATTGACTGTCTCTTTATATTCTCCCGTTTTTTTTTTTTTTTTTTTTTTTTTTTTTTTTGGGTGTCCTTGATTCTCCAGTCTCCCATCCTCTGCCTCTCTCTGGAATTTCAGGACCCCATGCTGTCCAGATCCTGAGGACTTCTTCCTGAGGTCTCACTTGAACATGAACTACCATTCTGTAATCCCATGGAGGCCTGTTTGTGAATTTGCTCAGATATCCTCCACACCAAAGGGGCAGGTGGATAA
The DNA here is from genome assembly GCF_011762505.2 of Arvicanthis niloticus. Taxonomy (NCBI): domain Eukaryota; kingdom Metazoa; phylum Chordata; class Mammalia; order Rodentia; family Muridae; genus Arvicanthis; species Arvicanthis niloticus. The sequence continues at coordinate 3,260,609 of NC_133430.1, read as the reverse complement.
AGAACCCTGCTAAACCCTGGATGAAGTAACAGGCCCAAATTTGCCAAAGCTCGAGCCTACCTTTTACACAAAATGTTCATTCTGACCCTTTGTTCTTGCCTCCCCACTTGCCCACGCGTGCTTTCATTCACCAGTGAGCCCACGCAGAGCTAAGATACAGAACTGGCAGAGGCAGGAGTCGGCTGGCTTTGTGAACTGCATGGCGTGATTGTTTATTTTTAAATCAAAGGATTCTTCCTCCCACAAAAGCGCAGATCCATGTTTGCCTCGAGAGGCCTGGAGATTTTCATTCTGTCGGGTTCTACAGAAATGAGCAGCCCACCCCTACCCTGGAGCCGAAGCCTGGTGTCTGTGAGCTGGCTCTGCTGGTGACTGTGTGTCTGCATCTGCCTCAGGTGCTGGGATCTAGGCAGAAATGGGCTCTGTGGAGAACTATGGTCTTCCAGCAGAAAAAAGTGCCAGACAATGGGGCTCCTGCACAGAACCAGACGTCCTAGCATGGAGCCTTGAGGTTACTGCTGTCCAGAGATGGCAGTTCTGGTGTCAGCCTGTGAGAGATAGGCAGGGAAGAAAAAGATGTTCTAAATGGCTTCTTTTTGCTGAGCCTTGCTGTGCATTTCAAAGCCTGCAGCTATTTTCCCAAAGCAGACTTGCTTGACAAGGTTACCAATTGGAGATCTGTGTCCGTTGTCTCCTTACCATCCCTTCCCCAGGAAGAGGAGACTACTTCATCTGTATCTGCTTCCTCCTGGGTGGCCTTGGGCTCAGCCTGCACACACTGCTGGCTGAGACACCTTATGGATTTCCAACTATGTTGTTTTTACTTTGGGCTCCCATCCCCTGGGAAGACCAAGGATGTAGCTTGAAGTCAGTCAGATGGAGGGTAAGTGGTGGTGTTTAGTTCAAGGTCTGATGCTCTAATCAACTCTGGGGTTCCTGTATATTCTTTTATGTGGTAATTTCTTTGTTTTATGAATGTGGGGTAAGAAAGAGGAGAGTAGGAAGGAGGGCTGTGTCACTTGACTTTCCCTCTTCATGGTCTTATTAAGAAGTGTTGCTGGGCATGGTGGCAAATGCCTTTCAACCCAGCACTTGGGAGGCAAAGTCACGGTGATCTTTATGAGTTCAAGGCCAGCTTGGTCTACATAGTGAGTTCAAGAATATCCAACACTACATAGCGATATCTTGTCTCTAAATAAGCAAGCAAGCAAACAAACAAACAAACAAACGGAAGGGAGAAGTAATAGATGGGTTGTTATTACTGTTTCTTGGAGCACCCATCTAAAATCACGAGTCCTCAGTGTGTGCTGGCTGAGGAAGCCATAAGGAGCAGCCAGTAGGCAGTGCTCCTCCATGGTTTCTGCTTCACTTCTTGTCTCCAGGTTCCTGCCCTGACCTCCTTCAGTGATGTAGCATGACCTGATATTTGTAAGCTGAAATAAACTCTTTAGTCTCCAATTTGCTTTTGATCATAGTGCTTAACCACAAAAGTAAAAAAGATGTTTTTAACTAAGTGTGCCTTAAGCTAAGTGCAACTCTGGCTTTGGGAGGCAGATATTTAAGGATTGCCTGAGTGTGTGCAAGTCTCGGTAGCTTAGGTGTATTTTGTGTGTGTAAGGCACTCGAGAGCTGCAAGAAGAGGGCAGAGGTCTCACTTGGTCACACCCGAGACAAAGGCTGGTACACCCGAGCTAGCCAGAAGGTTGCCTTATCTCTTCTGACAAGATGTTCTGTCTCCCACAGAAAGCCAACAGCTGACTGTGTGGATAGCTCTAGCTCCACTCAAAAGCACCTGGCAGCTGTTTTCACGTTACTCTAAATTGACCTTGGTAAATGTAGACCCAGCTGGACTTCCTGTTTCTGATCGTGGTTGATAGAAGGCCCCAAACAGCTGTTTTCTCTGCTGCCTGGAAACAGTGCAGAAAGTTCCTCCAAGGAAGGTTTTTTTCCCCCCCTTTCTTTTAACCCATGCTATGTCTAACAGCCCTGCCAGCTGCCTTTTAAATATCTAGGGCAGGAAGTAAAGTGAATGAGGCCTCCTGGGAGCAGCTCCCCATCACTGCAGTTAAGAACCTTTCCTGAGATAGCCATATCCAAACCTATACCCGGCCAATGGTGACATGTCCATTTCTAGAAGTGACCTTTGATCTGGGACCTTTCTCTCCATAGCTCTGGGCTTTGGTTAGGACGGTCAGGTAGGTAGTGTTCCCTCCCTCCAAGCAAACTGGCTCACCAGTGCACTGCTGCTTAGTCTCTGGGGCACTAACATTTGCCTCCTGTAGACACGCTGCTGGATTTGGGGCCCAAAAGCTGTTTCCTGTTAGCTCTAGGGAATAACTTGTGGTCCTGTGAGAGAGGATCATGCTGGGGGAGAATACCCCCAGAGTTATAAAAGATGTTGCTGTGCTTTGCCTTCAGTTTTACGATTACCAGGGGAAGGAGAAATGGCTCAGTAGTGGGCTTTGAATACTTTTGTAGAGGACACAGGTTTGATTCTCAGCACTACATTGGGGGGCCTCATAACTGCCTGTAACTCCAGATCCAGGGGCTCTGACACCTCTGCTCTCCACAGAACCTGTACTCATGTTTACATACTTACATACAGACACATAATTAAAAAAATAACCTGTTTGAAAGAGAGAAATTACCATATGTGGGGGTGGGAATTTGCCACACAGTCATGAGCTGAGCTCAGATCTTCACGATTCATGTAAATGCTACGTAGTTATAGTGGTGCACCTATGATCCCCGTGCTTAGAAGGTAGAGATAAGGGGTGCCAGCACACGCTGCCCACCTAGACTAGCTGAACCTGCAGTCCCAGGGAATATACACAGCATTAACTTCTGGCCTTCATAAAAAAGTACACAAATATGCATGTACATTCCACACATGCATGAGAACATGCCCATGTGCACACACAGAAACATTAAATACACATATGAAAACAATGTGCCATGTGGGGCTGTTTCCTTTCCTTAGGTCCTAAGTTCTATATAGGTACTCAGGGGCTGCTACAATGTGACCAGCTGCCTCAGGGTCCTGTCTCTAGGTCATTCCTACCATAATGAACTACACCCTTGAACTGAGAGCCAACATAAGCCCTTACTTCCTTAAGTTGCTTTTGTCAGGATATTTTATGATGATGATGAATAAGTAACTAGCACAGATGATGAAGGAATGTTTAACACAGGTGATGAAGGAATGTAACACAGGTGGTGAAGGAATGTAACACAGATGATGAAGGAATGTAACACAGGTGGTGAAGGAATGTAACACAGGTGGTGAAGGAATGTAACACAGGTGGTGAAGGAATGTAACACAGGTGGTGAAGAAATGTAACTCAGGTGATGAAGGAATGTAACACAGGTGGTGAAGGAATGTAACACAGGTGGTGAAGGAATGTAACTCAGGTGGTGAAATGTAACACAGGTGATAAAGGAATGTAACACAGGTGATGAAGGAATGTAACAGGTGGAGAAGGAATGTAACACAGGTGATGAAGAAATGTAACACAGGTGGTGAAGGAATGTAACTCAGGTGGTGAAATGTAACACAGGTGATAAAGGAATGTAACACAGGTGATGAAGGAATGTAACACAGGTGGAGAAGGAATGTAACTCAGGTGGTGAAATGTAACACAGGTGATGAAGGAATGTAACACAGGTGGTGAAGGAATGTATGGGGGGGCAACAGTGGACCTGTAATGTCACTCACATGGGCCTCCTTCCTTTCCTAGTTGGTATCTCCAGAGTTGGGCAGAGTGCCTGTTATATGACATGTGTCCTCAGAACTCTGTCTTCCATAAGAATATGTAGCTCCAATTGAATAAAGCAGGCTGCAGCTTTTGCCCCATGGTCCTTGAAGTGGGACAGGCTCATCTGTCACCCATCTGTGGGGTGTTTAGAATATGTGGGACACTAGTTGAACTGGTCCAGGGCATTGTCGAAATGCTCTCTGGTTAGGTGTGAATTTTATATTGGGTTTTATATTATTTAATGGTTCAAATACTTTGCTTGCTTTCAGAAGTTTTGATATTGAAAATACATGGTGTGGCAGGAATAAAAAGGAAACTTACAAAATGAGGTATCTATAAAGCTGGTTTTCCAAACACTTGCTGTGTTCCCATCAGATCACACAAACTCCAAGGGCACCAATGTATTCATTCTCAACTTCGTAGAGGACAGTGGACCACTAAAAGGGCTACACTGAGCCTGCTTGCCACCACGCATCAGGCTCAACTCACTTAGTCTTACATTTTCCCTTATCATCTTATTCCCTTATCATTCTTATTCTGAAGTGTGCAGAGAAGGCAGACGTAGCAACCCCACGCTGCCACACAGGAGTTTTAACCTTCAAGCCCTGGATGATTTTCTGATTTCAGAGCACAGTCCTCCCTGGCAGCTCTAGGGTATATCTGGAAATTATTGGAAGAACTCTAGAAGAGAGGCAAAGTAGTTTTCCACGGGGAAAGTGCACTTCCTGGGCAGTGCAGGCCAGTCCTGGCTTAGGAGCCAAGCACATCAGGTTGTGTACGACAGAACACTTGCTTGTGCTGGCTGTGGCCTGCCGAGGTTGTCCACTCCCTCAGTGTGGTAACGCAGCACATGACATCAGCTAGACTGGGTTGTGACTTGAGGCCAGCTCAGCTGCCAGTGGATTCTCTGAGATAGAGAGTCTCATGAACATGATATGAAGTTTGGGAGAAGTAGCCTGAGTGCCAAACAAAGGGCTTCCTACCTCATGTCTACTTCTACCAAGAGCCCCGGAAGTGTTCTTATTTACCGGAAGCTCGCTGTAGTAGAGGTAATTTAGCCGTACCCGCCAGCACTGTAGTAGAATCCTAATCAAAGACGGGGTTGAAAGTCACCATGAGACACAGAGCTCCGGGAAAGTTGGGGAAGCCTCCCTGTCTCTTTATACCTGGAATCTCATATCTGCATCATTATCCCGACTTACTTAATACGATGTTGTCAAACCTGCATCATGGCTCTGGCTCCTCACCCCAGGCTTCCCATGCCTGTAGCTGCACATCTGCATCCTTACTCCGGCTTCCTCACACCTGTGTCTCCCCTCCCCCAGCCTCTTCATCCTTCATTTCCACTACAGCTTCTTTACTGTAATCTCCTAACCCTGCACTCCTGCATCTGCATCTATTTACTTTTTTTTTTTTTTGCGCACACATGTTCTCTACGTCATGTTCACACCTGTTTTATTATGGTTCCTTGTTCTTGGATCTGTGAAATAGGCAATGTTGAGTTGGAAAATTGGGCTACAGACACTGTGCTGTTCCACTGAAATGAAAACTATATTCTAGCTGGGCATGCCGGGACACTTCTTTAATACCAGCACTCAGAAGGCAGAGACGGGTGGGTCTCTGTGAGTTCAAAGCAAGCCTGGTCTACATAGCGAGTTCTGGGATATCCAGAGCTACACAGTAATACTCTCTCTCTCTCTCTTTCTTTCTCTCTCTTTCTCTCTCTCTTTCAATCAATCAATCAACTATCAATCAATCAGTCAATCAATATAACAAATAAATACACCAACACATAAATACATAAATAAATGTGTAGTCTAACAATAAGAAGGCAGGTAGAATTTGCAAACATGGTGTGGCATGTAGGATGAGCGATGGGAACAAATGATAAGAGGAAATGTGCAGCACAGGATGAACCCCTGAGTGATGATTGTCTTGCTTCTCAGCCTAGAGATCTTAGCATACTGTGCTTGTACTTGAAGCCGAGAAAGATAGGAAGGCCTTACTTTATCCTCGAATGCACGAGCCAAACACCTTGTTCTTCATGCTCTAGGAGGGCTACCTGAAATTAGGATTTGGAAACTGCAGGTCTCAGCAAGTCTGAACCGTTACTTCTGGAAGCTCTGTTTTACCAGCACATGTTGGAGGTCGATGGGCAGATACAATGGAATGTTGTCATTGGAGAGTCAAGACTTTGGATGAATTAACTGTCAGGATTTTTGCAAAGACGTTACGGTTACATCTTAACTAATTGTAGTAATTTATACTTTAAAGCAGTATATTTTAAAAATAGTTGTCCCCAGCTAGCATGCAGACGTGACTGAATTGCCAGATGAGGACAATGACAGGTGATGGTCTCTCTTGGCATCTATTTCACATCACCAACAGCTTGAAGCTCTTTAATATAAGAAATATGACTTCCTTGATAGTTATACAAATTTCTCATAATCGAGTTAAAAATATAGCAAATGAGGATATAAGAGAATACTGCCTTTATTTTTAATGTGCACACATGTTTTGCCTGCATGTATATCTGGGCCCTACACAAGTGCCCACAGAAGCCTCAAGAGGCTATCCAATTCTCTGTAACTGGAGTTACAGACAGTTGTAGTCCAACATGGGTGTGTGTGTGTGTGGGGGGGGTTAAAGTCAAACCTAGGTCCTCTGGAAGAGTAGCCAGTACTCTTAACAGCTGAGCCCTCTCTCTAGCCTCAAGTATACTATCTTTGCAGATAAAATATTTTCCTTAAAATATTTTATCAGTATGCATTTGATAAATTCAAAATTTGAAATAGTTTTAGAAGTATATTTGACATGTCTTGATTGTAGTGATTTTGCGTGCTCTAAGGATGGCCTCTCAAATGGCCAACACATTCTCTATTACGTAACCCACCTGGCTATGGGTCACCGGTGGAGGCAAAAGTACTTGCTGGCCGTTCCTCAGATGTAGGATGGCACGGCGAGGGAGACAGCCCAGTGGGGAACTACTGTGGTGTCAGATTCCCGAGCACATCTCTAGGTTGGTCTCTGTTCCTGATGCTTGTTTCTTTCCTTCTGCAGCCAGCCTTTCTCTTAAAGCAATAAAGATGAGGATTAGCGCCCACCTATCTCTCTTAACTCACGGGAACCCTTGGGGTTACGGAGACAGGGTACTTCATGGATGGGTGTAGTGGAATCTGGACAAGATCACCTCTTTTCTGCCTTCCCCACCAGTGGTGAATTTCTGTGGTTCTGTTGCTACTAGCCAGCCTGACCTGTGTATGGACGACGGTCATGTCTTCGCAAAGCAGAGACACAAATGAGGATATGGGTTGATGTGTCAGTGGCATACTGGGATCAGTGGTGGATCTGTGGGGGCTGGGTAGACTCAGGCCTAATTCATCAAGAGTAAGCTCTTATTTTCAGAGTTGTGGCCTAGAACATGTTAAACAAAGAAACAATATAGTGTGTGTGTGTGTGTGTGTGTGTGTGTGTGTGTCTGTCCACACACATGGCTTCTGGAGGCTGAACTCAGGCTTCACGTTACCCATGGAGACATTTCACAAGCCATGGACCAGGTCACTTTTAAGTAGAAAAAAACATGTTTCTCAATAAAGACTAGATTTTTAGTGTAATCTTGCAGGAATCATGTTTTCCATGTTCTCCTAGTTTTTCATTTTTTGTTATGTCTCAAGCAAATGCCTGTTCTTAGTGTATAAAAAACAAAAAAACAAAACAAAACAAACAAACAAACAAACAAAAAACCCCCACCAAGCTGACTCCTCAGTCACTGGTGACAGGCACAGCACACAAACCAGATAACTAGAAGTGCATGAATTACATCACTGGAAAACCTTGTATACAGCTCATCTGACAACTACTCGGTGGAGGACATGCCAGGAGAAGTCTGTTCATTAAAAATATTGGAGCGGCAAGGGACAAGGCAACACCAGAAGCTTGAAGTGAAGCCAGGCTTGTCATTTCTGTTTAGTGTCTTTGAGAAGAAGGATGTAGATCTTGAAGAATGTCTTGATTTGTTGTTATTCTGGGAAAGTAGAAATTCAGTCAAACTAAATATTTAGATATTTATATGGATATTATGCCTGTTCTTATTCTTAACAGGGTTTTGAGGGAATAATTTAGATGAGAACCTCTTTTAGGATATGAGCAAGTGACATAATTGACAATATCAGTCAGCATTGAATGGTAAAGAGAGATCTATGTGTGCTCTAAATTGGCACTGCTAAATAATGCAAAACATTTGTTCAGCGATTAAATGTTTATTGTAGGAACTCTGAAAGAACATCAGATGCATAGAGTTTAAAGTCAAGTCATGTGGGGGAAAGGGATGTTCCAGATTGTTCCAAGTAACCTTATATAAAATGACACATTTAACTGCAGACCTAAAACTTCCCCTTGAATAGCACAGGCACACTGCTGTCATGTTCCATGCGCTAGACTTCTTTCAGAACACGAAGAAGTGCTGCTTTCCCAAGAAAAATAAGTGAACAAGAGAGGGGAAGGTATACTCACGTAAGGCATGGTGGGTCATTTCAGTTTGTAACCTGGAAGGGAAAAATGTCTGCTCCTGGAAACAATCACTTCTTCTGAATAAGCCAATGGTTCTCACTTGAGAGAGCTGAGCACTGAGCAGGAAGAGAGAACCCTCAGTGCCCCATATTGTGTGGGATGGACCCGTGAGAACTGACCCATAAGGAATCTGGCAAAGCTATGGGTAAGGATCTCTGGAGCAGAATAAGCACTTAGGGGATGCTGTTGGTAATGTGGGCTCTCAGAGGTGGGCGCTCACCTAGCTTGAGTGAAGTGTACCATGGTTGTGTCTCGGTGTTCTCTGAGGTAAGACATTGCTTCTTGGAGAGAAATTCAGTAAAACACAGGACACTATAGAGGGAGGTGTAGAATTCCACCCTGCAGTGAAGCTCATGATGCCCAGGGAGTAAACAGGACAGTAGCTTCAGGAAGACTACTGACCAAACTGACCGGATCCTCTAGACCTCTTCCTCTCTGAGCATGCATTTGGATGCCCCATAGGGCCTGCATTCAAAGAAGCATTAGGTGGAAAGGGACATTAAACACCCTTGTTACTGGTTGTGGGTCTAGTTGGTGGAGTTTTGTTCCTGCCTGGTGTATGTTGGAGGAGCAGAGCCAGACAGTATGTGCCACTAGTCCCCTCTTCTATGTTGGTATCACCAGCCTGTGATTTTCTTGCCCAGAGCTGAGTTAAGCTGACCCTTCACCTTGTACATCTTGTCATAAGTTGAAGAGAACCCTGAGTTTGAGCAAATGTGGGCCGTCTACCTTTGTGGGAATAGCCCACTGCAGGCTCCTAACACAACTTCTGCTTTGGCTATCACATCAGATATGACTGATGATAGATAAACTATGTCAGAAGCATGGCCATGTTTGTCCTTTTCCACATTGTCAGAATTTATCGAATCAAAATAAACTCACAAATTTCTTGTTTTATTGGCTGTAATTTGCCAAGTATTTCCAGTTTCCCATAATAGCTGGCTCTTGGCAAGCACGGGTTCTTTTATTTCAATCTTTTCTTAAAAATTGCGTTTTATTTACAGCAGTGTTCTATGTGTGTCTGTGTTCCTGCATGTGTACATGTGAGTGCACGTACACAACCCATGGAGACCAGAAGCAGGTGTTAGGGTCCCCTGCAACTGGAGTGACCAGTAGTTACGGCTTGGTTGATGGGAAGTAAACTCAGGTCCTCTGCAAGAATAAGCAGTATGTGCTCTTAACCATGGGGACATCATCTCTTCAGGTTTTATTTTAAAAGTTTAATTTTAATTTTAATTTTGTTTGTTTCTTTGTGGGCATGTGTACTTGTGAGTGTACTTTTATTCCAGTCTTAACTCTCAGACCACACATTATACATCGTGCAATGAATGTATGTATGTGAGAGAGGGGAGGAGGTAGTGGAGAGAGAGAGAGAGAGAGAGAGAGAGAGAGAGAGAGAGAGAGAGAGAGAGAGAGAGAGAGAGACTGATGACCACAGAGGGTTGGAGAAGTCTCAGCAGAGTTCACAAGAGTCCAGAGGCTTCACTCGGACAGAGGAGAAAGGCTGATTGAGATATGACGAGTCTGGGGCAGGGCAGGTAAGTTGCCTTGCAGAGATCTAGTACAGAGTCACAACTTTGAGGTGATCGTCAGGGCTGAGTAGCAGAGACAAGATGTAGTACTGAGTCCAGAGAGATGAATGGAGTCACACCTTGGATGGGATTTGAGCAGACTGTATCAGGCACTGAGGACCAAGCCAAGTGAAAGCCCCTAGAATAGTTTAGAGTTCTCTGCCTGTTGGTTTCCTGATGCTTGTGTGTGTGTGTGTGTGTGTGTGTGTGTGTGTGTGTATCCACGCGTGTGCACATACAGGTAATCAGATGGCAGGTTGGGGATTGTTACCTTCACAGTATTAGGTGTTTTCTGTTTTCCAGGAGTTTTACCCTTCTTTGGTCTGATGTGTTCAGTAAAATTTTGGACCTCTTTTTTTCCCCCTTGGTGGTTTAAAGATATCCATGAAATCGCAGGGTCCCAATTTACTTTGATGAGTTTATATGGTAGTACTTGTGGGTGGTGCTGGAAAGGTAGATGTGTTTTGTGTACACAATGAGGTGTGTATCCACTCTGTGCCTGTGTTTGCATTCTTAATAGGCCAAAGCTGCTTGTAAAATAGAGTCACTTATTCAAGGCAAGGTGAAGCCTGAAAACCATGGCCTTATACCATGTAGAGGAGCAAGGCACAGGCTGGCTTCACAGCTGAGTGTACTGTGGGGAGATATCAATCTCTATTCTCAGTAACTTCTGCAGAATACACAAACTATCAAGCACAGGCTTCAAATGCTGGGGAAGGGTCTTTAGGCCAGTGTCCTCAATGTGTGAACAGCTTCTGTATCAAGAGGTTGTGGCTTTTATTTTTTTGATACTTTGTGGGCTCACTGAAGGGCATAGGGTCAACTGGAGATCCTTTTAAGGGCCAGGAACACAAAATAAATCAAACGACAGTGGGTCAAGAATGAGGTTTGTGAAATGACTTGGTATAGTACTGGCCAAACAGAGGCTCTGAAATTCACATGACTCTGGGTTGGTGGTCAGTGAGTCTTCAAAGAGAGACTCTAAAATGTACAGGTATGGGGCTCTGTTGGTTCTTCTGGAGTTGGAGTTGACATTTGTATATATTTCTGTCTGTCCCTTTCTCTCTCCCCTCCACCACCCATGTATGTATGTATATGAGTGTTTATGGAGCTATATTTAAAATAGGTGTCTTCCTCAATCACTTCTCCACCCTAGTTTCTGAGACAGCATCTCTCACTGAACCTGGAACTCACTGATTTGGCTAGACTGGCTGGCCCACAAGCCTTGGGAACCCCCTGTGTCTACCTCCCCGGTACTGAGGTCATAGGTGTGTGAAACCATGCCCAGCTTTTTATGTGGGTTCTGGAAACCTTAACTTAGGTCCATATGCTTCTACAAAAGTACGTTAACATCTCCTGAGCCCTAGCATTTATTTTTAAAAAATGATTATAAAGAGTGGTGATTTCTGTAAGTACTCTCATGCTGTAACTGATCAGCTGTGTCTAGAAACTGCCGTGGCCTTTGTTGGCACCCAACGTGGGTATTTTTGGATTCCAAGGCAGAATCTCTTGTTATCCACTTGAAGTTTGGCTTGGTCCAAAATGGTAAGAGTAGCATGGGGTGTTGACTGTCAACAACATGAACTACTCCAGTGCATGATGCCTGAGGACAACGGTCCCTTGAGTGTTTCTGTGAGAGTTAGACTGTGAGGAGATATGTTTCTGCACCGATTCACAAGAAGTGCCTCTGCTGTCCGTCACACTAACATCTGTTTAAGTTTGGATTATGATTCTAAGAATGTCTTAACTCACCCTTTGGCTCAGAAAATGTCAGAGAATGAGACTTATTTATTTGGTTTGGGATACAGTATAAATCATTCAGAAAATATAAACCCACATTCTCAAGCCTCATAGCTGTGCGGGCAGTATTAGTGGTCTATATTGTACACTAATCTTTATTTATAAACTGGCTTCTCTACATCAGTGCAGTCATTTACTGCTGGAAAACAAAACATAAAGCAATTTTAATGCTGAGGTTCCCCGGATAGAATTCTATGATTGGCAGTGAACTTTGGGATTTGATGGCCCTTTCCGTAGGCAGCACTGGCAGATCTGGATGGATATTAGAAAATTTGCAGTATGTTAGTGAAGAGCTGCAGATCAAAGATACAGCAGGAAGAGACAGGGAACAATGTGCATGTGGGGTCATCCTTCCTTGGAAGGGTTACCAGTTCTGGAATGCATTTTCATAAGGATTAGGGCCAAAGGCCTGCAGGGATCCTTCAATAACAGACAGTGTCATGAATATGCTATGCCCATAATACAGAGTGGCACACTTGTCTTTCCACAGTGTCAGAATCTGTCAGGTCAGGAGGTTTACAAGCTTCATCAGTGTCATTAAACCAAGAACTCCTGGAGTCTCTTGGGACAATTATACATTCAATCTCAGTCATCTCCTTCAATCTCAGTCATTGGTGTCTGTAACAGTCAAGTCATACGTCAGTTACATCCAGTTTACAGAAAGTTGGAAGAAGATGAAGAGTTCACAAAAGTTGGAAAAGCAAGCAAGCAAACATGCAAGCAAACTAGTAAGCAAGCAAGCAAGCAGGCAGGCAGGCAGGCAGGCAGGCAGGCAGGCAGGCAGGCAAGCAAGCAAGCAAGGAAGCTATCATGCAAGCAAGCAAGCCAGCAAGAACGCAAACTAACAAGCAAGCAGGCAGGCAGGCAGGCAGGCAGGCAGGCAGGCAGGCAGGCAGGCAGGCAGGCTGGCAGGCAAGCAAGCCAGCAAGCGAGGTAGCTACAAAGTCAACGCAAGTGACCAGGTATTGATTTACAAACCAATCATGGCGATGTTGAGGCAAGAATTTAGGTGACGCTGAAGTGGCAATATTGACAGCAGACAGGATCGGGGTGCACTGAGTCCGAGGGTGGCTGCAGTGAGTTGTGTGAAGTTTCCTGAGCAGGATCTGTGACTGGAGTGGTCCCTGGGAGAGTGATGGTTGACTGTTGCAGCCTGCAGTGCCCTGCCTTACATGTGTCTCTGTGTCCATGGTCTAAAATCTGCTCTGCTCTAGTGGTTGCTTACCTCTACAGGCAAGTCGACTCAGAGCTGTGCTGGCTTCTTGCGTCACTCCCTTTAGCTGTGCTGTGTACAGAGACGTAAGGGTGAACATCAGGAGGATATTGGCATCCACAGAGATTCCATTTAGTGTCATGGTTGCTCCTATTAACACCAGTACCAGGCATCTGCTGAGAGGAAATCGGAGCTTTGACATATCCCTTTCTTCTTACCATGAAACAGCAGTGCCGCTGTCCCATGAACCAGATAGAAAAACATGTTTTTGGTAAGTGGACCAAATATCAGGCACTGTGTGGCAGACATGATGGGCAGACTCTTCTCCTAGAATCTCCCCTCCCCTTCTTTCCTGCCTTCAGAAGATCACCAGAACACTTCTATTCCAGTGTTCTCCCAGTGCCTGCTTTGGTGACCACAGTTAACTCACTTGGTGTTAGAGAATTTATGTGTCACAGGCACTGATCTTGGCTTGGGAAGTTCTCATCTGGCTGTGTGAGAAAAATCTGGTGAAAGATGGTGGCATGAGAGGCTGACATTTTCACCACAAAGGCAATCACTTTGCTTTTTTAAGAATTCTGGATGCCTTTAATCCCAGCACTTGGGAGGCAGAGGCAGGCAGATTTCTGAGTTCGAGGCCAGCCTGGTCTACAGAGTGAGTTCCAGGACAGCCAGGGCTATATGGAGAAACCCTGTCTAAAAAAAAAAAAAAAAAAAAACCCCAAACAAACAAACAAACAAAAAAAAGAATTCTGGACAAGGAACGGAGCAGCACCTCCGAGGCTGACTCTTCTGCGACCCTAGAGAGATGCTTTTCATCAGGTGCTCTGACAATGAAGTAGAACACACCACAAACATAGCATCCCCCACAGTCCACTGAAACCAATGGGAGTTGGTGAGAAACCAACCCTTCCTCAGTGGAGGGGCAGCAGTGTGAGCACTGGCTGCTCTGTGGGGGCTGTTTGTAAATCCTAATCCCTGATGCTGGTATCTGGGGAACTCATATTACCAATGGGTCTTAGCCTCTGTGGATTGTTTCATATCACTATGAGAAAACACTGAAGATGAGAAACTCATGAAAGAGAAGGTTAGAAGGAAAAAATTTGAGTGGATTGCGGGGACAGACAAGCGTGTCTATGACATTGTGGATTGGGGGACAGACAAGAGCATCAATGATCTTATCTCACTCTGCATTTACTGGCTGCACAGTTGGTAGATTTCCTCATAGACATGAAGTAAGAGATTCCTAACTCATAGCCTAGACCCCCACAGTAGTGGGTGAAACTGGAGTGTTCTCTCTAAGGGTTTCATCTGGGTCTGAAATCTCTGTCTACTTCTCCAGATTCCTGTTTCTCACTTGCAGGGTTCTGGTTCAGCAGTGCCCTAATACCTGGCTGAGCAGCCGGAAATATCCAGCATTGTAAAAAATTAATAACAATATAAATATTACGGAGATGTAGGTGGAAACACTTGGAATACGCTACAGCTTGAGGTAGGAGAACCAGGATCAGAGGCCAACAGAGTGTCTGCTGCTGAAGGATGCAGGTGAGAAGATCTTAGAAAGAATCCAGCCGAGACTCTCACATTCCTTATCATGAATTGGAGGAATGAGTCAGGAGTGTATAGACAACGCAGCCACACCTGAAGCTTAGCAGTCCAGGATAAGATCTCGAGAGAAAGCCTGCGAGCTGGCCTTGCTCAGTGGCAGAGCTCTTGTCTCAGCCTCTGTGAACTCTGGAGTTCTAGCCTCAGCATTTGAACAGCTGTGTTCCTCCAGATAGCTCTAGAAAAGAGTCTGCACCAGAGCCTGGCTTTTCCTGGGTGTCCCCTCTATGAGTTGTGTGGGTGAAATGCTGGCATTTCGTGGAGAAATTCCTGTCCCTCCCTGTACACGTATGCTTAGGACTGTCTGCTGTTTCTTCTTTCACACTAGAGTTGCAGAGTTGCAGGTTGGGTTGATGATTAACTCTGTCCCTGTGTTAACGAGGGTTCGTTCTCTAAAGGAACAGAACTCTCTCTCTCTCTCTTTCTCTCTCTCTCTCTCTCTCTCTCTCTCTCTCTCTCTCTCTCTCTCTCATTCTCTCTCTGTCTCATTCTCTCTCTGTGTCTTATTGTTTATCTGCCTCATTCTCTCTCTCTCCCTTTCCCTCTCTGTCTCTCTGTCTCTCTCTCCCTGTGTGTGTGCAAGCATGCACACGTGTACACGTGTATGTGCATGTGTGCATGCATGCACATTTGAGTAACGTTTTCTATTGATGTGATAAAGCATCTTTACACCATGGTAAAGATAACTTATAAAAGACAGCACTTAATTTGGCTTATGGGTTCAGAGGGTTAGACTCTATAATGGTAGAGTAAAGGCCCAGCTGAGAGTTCACATCTTGATCCACAACCACAAGGCAGAGAGAGGATCATGTGAGCTTTTGAAACTCCAAATCCCACTCTCAATGACACACCTTCTCCAACAAAACCACACCTCCTAATCCTTCCTAAATAGTTCCACCAAGTTGTGGAATTCAAGTATGTAAGTCTATGAGGGCCATTCTCATTCAAATCACCCTGACATGTTTAGGATATATTAGATTGATTTACAGGATGCAGTCTGGGTAATCCAACATGGGCTGTCTCACACATGCAAGACTGCCTCAGTTCTTAAGGCCAGATGTCTCAGAAGTTTCAATGTGGCACTAAAGGCCTGAAGGTTTCTGAAGAGCTGCTGGTTTCTAGACTACATTGGAAATCTAAAGAAGCTGTTTCTAAAACCAGTAAAAAAAAACAATGCAGCTACAGGATAGATGAGCTTGTTGGCAGGAGTGAAGGAAAGCAGGCAAACAGCAAAAGCTTCCCCCTTGTGTGTGCTTTCCACATGAGGGAGCTTCCACATTTCAAATATTCTGAACAAGGTGGTCCCTCCAGTCCCTCACAAGAGTTCCTGGATACTTGCATTTTTGTTGGTTCTAGATTAAGTTGACAACAAAGATTATTCATCACAGTCCCATACACTTGCGTGGCACAGAAAGACCATAGTAGGGAGCTGGGGGACTGGCCTATCTCAGCTGTTTCTACCCTGGGGACCTTACCCATGGAGTAGGTGTCACCTCTAACCTCTGCAGAGCCTCTCCCAAAGCTTCTGTTCTTACTGTCTGTTTCTTTTTTAGCACAAGGCTCCCACATGTCCTGGTCAGCCTCTGTCTCCTCAGGGGCATATACTTCCTCTCTGCTAATTAACTTGTGGGCTCACTGAGGACCTGCTTGCCAAGGCCCCTGTGTGGCAGGAGCCTCCGTGCCTGTTAATAAGCAAGAGCTAAAGGCCCAGATAGTTCTGCCAGGCTTTAGCTTTGACATTTTATGTGGTAACAATGAAAAGCTTTCCCAAAATAAGCGTGGTCTGTGTAATAGCTAATAGATTTTGTGTGAAGTGTAGAAATGTTACCACATTTAGCCTTGTCAGGCCTGTTGGTCACAGTGATGAGGTGTGGAGTAGAGGAATTCTCTAGCTGCCTGCTAGATGTACCATCTGGTAGACAGTACAGACCATTTAACCACGGGCAGATGGAGTGTCAGCTGTCCTGTACTCTGGGAACCATGAGATTTTCTCTGACTTCTGATTGTCTCCATGCACGGACAGAGACTCAGAGTGTAGGGATCTGGATCAGAGGGCAGCAGCCAACTTCCTAAGGAAGGGGTGTTCTTACACCTGCCTCCCACTAGAGAAAACTGATGGAGATGAAACATCTTTTTCCATTAGACTTCTTTGATGGAGGAAGTTCAAAACCCAGACTCATCTTTAACTTAGGCCACTGACTTAGAGGTTGAGGTGCTGTGCTGTGTCCTCAAGCTGGAAGTCAGGTTAGCTGGTAGTTTACACAAATGGCCTAGGGGCCAAGAAAGATCCTAGTCACCAAGACGGCCTCTCTGACTATCTGTTCATGCTTGCCTGGGAACTAACAGTCGAACAGAGCTTTTCCATGCCAGTCCATCCCCCCGACCCCCACAAATTTATTTATAATAGATATGCTTTATTTATTTATTTGAAAGGTTATGGCCAAGATTCAGGGCAGTAGCATGGTCAACACCTAGGCCTGGGGCCTGGTCTGGGGAGTGCTGCTCTGCAGTTCTGTGTCGGTTTGCTCACGGATGGTGTGGCGGTAGCAATGCCTGCTCAGATAAATCTATTCTTCCTTTTTATGTGGAAAGAGCATGCCAGGGTGACAGAGGGTCCCATTCCATGGCTGTTCCTGGGTTTCCTGAATACACGGTTTGTGGTAAAGTGCTTAGATCTCAGCTAGAGTGAAGCAAGAAGACCTTCTCTGGGATTCTGACGGGAGCCACTGTTCTGATAAAGTGTCTGCTCTAATCTTGGTTCTTAGCCATGGAAGTGCCAATGTCAGATGGTATCCGTGGTCAAGAACCCCAGCTGTATTCCTGAAAGACCCATCTCTCCCCAGGCGGATCCTGTCGCTTTTGATAATGATGCGTTTCCATTCTGTTGTGATCACATGCCCGTGTGACTGCCCATGGGCTGTGTGGATCACAGCCTGGTGATGTGCGCGTGTGTGAAGTTGCAGATAGGCCTAATCTAACCCTGACTGCAAGGGACATGGAGGCCTGACTCAGAGCTACGTCATGTCTGTGACAGCATGCCCTTTGAGCCTCACGGTTTTGTAGAGGAGTTTCTTGGGTATCCTGCTTTCTCTGTCCTTGTCTTTGTCCCTGAAGAACAATTTTCTGTTTCAGATATTTTTATTTATTTATGTGTATATGTGTGTGTGTGCATATGTGTGTGCCATGTGTGTGTGTGTGCCATGTGTGGATGTGTGTGTGTGTGTGTGTGTGCCATGTGTGCATGTGTGTGTGTGTGTGTGTGCCATGTGCGCATGTGTGTGTGTGTGTGTGTGCCATGTGTGTGTGTGTGCCATGTGTGGATGTGTGTGTGTGTGTGTGTGTGCATGTGTGCATGTGTGTGTGTGTGTGCATGTGTGCATGTGTGTGTGTGCATGTGTGTGTGTGTGTGCCATGTGTGCATGTGTGTGTGCCATGTGTGCATGTGTGTGTGTGTGTGTGCCATGTGTGCATGTGTGTGTGTGTGTGCCATGTGTGCATGTGTGTGTGTGTGCATGTGTGCATGTGTGTGTGTGCATGTGTGTGTGTGTGCCATGTGTGCATATGTGTGTGCCATGTGTGTGTGTGTGCCATGTGTGCATGTGTGTGTGTGTGCCATGTG
Source organism: Arvicanthis niloticus (assembly GCF_011762505.2). Lineage (NCBI taxonomy): Eukaryota > Metazoa > Chordata > Mammalia > Rodentia > Muridae > Arvicanthis > Arvicanthis niloticus. Next base: position 3,242,477 of record NC_133430.1, on the reverse strand, counting down.
TGCGTGTGTGTGTGTGCCATGTGTGCGTGTGTGTGTGTGCCATGTGTGCATGTGTGTGTGTGTGCCATGTGTGCATGTGTGTGTGTGTGCCATGTGTGTGTGTGTGTGTGCCATGTGTGCATGTGTGTGTGTGTGCCATGTGTGCGTGTGTGTGTGTGTGTGTGTGTATGTGCCATGTGTGCGTGTGTGTGTGTGTGTGTGTGCCATGTGTGGATGTGTGTGTGTGTGCCATGTGTGTGTGTGTGTGCCATGTGTGCATGTGTGTGTGTGTGCCATGTGTGCATGTGTGTGTGTGTGCCATGTGTGCATGTGTGTGTGTGTGCCATGTGTGGATGTGTGCATGTGTATGTGCCATGTGTGCGTGTGTGTGTGTGTGTGCCATGTGTGGATGTGTGTGTGTGTGCCATGTGTGTGTGTGTGTGTGTGTGTGCGCCATGTGTGCATGTGTGTGTGTGCCATGTGTGCATGTGTGTGTGTTGCCATGTGTGCATGTGTGTGTGTGTGCCATGTGTGCATGTGTGTGTGTATGCCATGTGTGCATGTGTGCGTGTGTGCCATGTGTGCGTGTGTGTGTGTGCCATGTGTGCATGTGTGTGTG